>NC_039362.1:39212220-39333594 GCF_003573695.1 Papaver somniferum | reverse complement strand
TTCAACTGATTTTGGAATAACGAGAGGTACAAACACAAGATGACACAACAACTTTACACAAAAACAGAAAATTACATTACATGACACTTTTTAGCAAGAGGTGGCCCTTTTCGATGCACCCGATCAAATTCAATGATTGCTTTTCTTAATGTATCCTCCAACTTCTATCCAGCCAACCAAAGAACAAGCTAGTCAAGTCTCATTCAGTATTCTAAAGTGATTGGCAGTCTACTTAACCGATGGAAATGGTAGATCGTGCATGTGCAAGTTTCTTATCACATGTGAATTGTTGCTAGAATCAAGTGGTGCCTCATCATCTAGATTAAGAATCCTAAGATTATTATGCATGTAGATACTACAAATCAAGTCAGATGTGCTCAACGATTTATTCATTTTTTTTAAACATGGCAGAGTTCAGTTTCAATTATAGCACAGTGACAATCTTATGGTATCTACTTTTCACCCCCAAACCTAAACTAAACATTGTCCTCGATGTTTATAAAGATGATCAGAATTATAACAACAACATACCATAAGGACCATGTTGAGTAGAGAAAAGGAAAGAGATTACCAAATGTCGGCGAAACCAATTTTTGAACTCCATTATTTAATGCTAGAATCCAACAAGAGGTCAGCTGATAGCATATTGGATTAACACAATATATATACAAGAAAAGAAAAATAAGACTCGACTGACTCGAGATATAAAAATTGAACATATACCTACTGGATTATATACAAAGAAAATTCACCATATATATACAACCTAAAGAGTTGAGGATCAACCCAAACAATGACATGGATAAACATCAACAGTCTTACACATATGTAACATGAAAGTGCAAGTAAGATTGCAAAAATAAATGTGCCACCCCCAAACCTGGATTTTTCAACAGAGATACTTTTGGACACAAAATCTACCAATTTCAGGGGTGCATCATGCACAAGGTCTAATTCATAGTGGACATTGTTAGGGACGGGCAGAGATACACATTCCAACTGTGGCTCCTCAAAGGTATCATATTTTGCCGAAAAATAGTCCAAGAGGACTTGTGAAGCACATAAATCTAACCCAAGACTTGGAACTGTCCACAAAGTGGGTTTAATAATCTCTCGGCCGACATTAAGGCAATCATGTTGTGACTTAAGCAGGGAACCATATCTGTCTAGGTTATTTTCATCTGTATCATTACACGATTCAACACTCCCTAAATCAGAAACAAGTACAATATCATGCTCATTTCATTAAACAAATCAACAAATCCCAACTCAGAATCATCATCATCAAAAATTTCAGTCTCATGCATAAGAAAACCAGAAGAAACATCATGTTGTAACCTAGGCAAGGAATCATACACATCAAAGTTATTTTCATGCATATTATCATTGGTGTCGACAGAAAATTCAGCATTCTCTAAGTGACAAACAAGTTGTGTAGCATGCTCACTTTCACAAAACAATTGTACAAGACCCAAATCAGTACCAAAATCATCAGGATATTGCGATGAATATCAACATTAGAAGAGACATTATCAATGGAGGTCTCTACACTATGGTCTAACAATTCAGAGTCACATGACTCCAAAATTGAATCTTCATGCAGAACTAGATCCTCTAACCTCATATCATCATCAGATTAATACACATACTCTTTCCTATTAACAACTTTGGTCTCCTTAGTCCACTCATTTTTCTCTACATGAGGTTCATATTCATTATCAGTTGCATGAGTAGGACTGGACACACTATTTTCAAAATTTAATTCATCATCATCATTGTAACAGGGATTTTTCCATTCTGGAGTGCAAGTCTGTGAGTGAGTGTCTTGTGGGTCATAGAGAGCATCAACATGATGTGTTCTAGATTGCCTCAGGCCATGCAATTCAGGGAAGTTTTCAATCAAATGATCTGAGCTATCACACGACATAAAACATGGAGTTCAGTTTGGGTACAGGACCTAGGGACAATAACATTTGCATTTCTACATTTTTCTAGAGCTTCGACTCTCCTAGTCATGCAATTCATGTTTGTATTAGAGTCAAAATCAGACTCTAACTCATGGGGGTTACCCATATCATGTGATAGTATCCTGGTTTCCCTAATGGGTTCCCATTGATGGGTTTGTTCTGCTAGTTCAGCTAAAAATGACCATGCGTCATCCACAGTTTTTCAATAAATTCACCATTACACATGGATTCAACCATGGATCGAGAACTAACGTCTAGTCCCTCATAAAGAATGGTGACCCGTCTCCACTTCTCAAAACCATGGTGCAGACACTCAACCAACAATCATTAAACCGTTCAAAATAATTATAAAGAGTCTCTCCATCTAACTGGACAAAATAATCTATACTTCGACGAATGCTAATGGTTCTATGATATGGAAAGAACTTTTTGAAAAATTCTGTTGTGAGTTGGTCCCAAGTGGTGATCGACTGCGGTCTCAGACTATAAAACCATGATTTAGCCCTTTCTTTTAAAAAAAATGTAAACAAATGCAACTTTAAAGAGTTCTCGGACATGTTTTCAAATTGCATAGTCCTACAAATTTGCTCAAACTCTCTTACATGATGATAGGGGTTTTCAGCATTATCCCCTCGAAATATTGCAAGAATTTGTATCATGTTTGCATCTAATTCAAATGGGCCATCGGTCCGGGATAAGACAATACATGAAGACATACTTATTCTCGCAGGATACATGTACTCATGGAGAGTACGGGGTCTATCAATTACAGCATCCATTGTTTCAAATTGGGGTGGATTATCAACTGCTGAAAGTGGGAGTCGAACTAGGCAGTCCAGATGGGTACTAATTACGAGATAAATCTGGTCTACACATCAACCAAGCATTCATTCTGATTCCCTAATACCACAGATGCACGCACATACACAGAAGTATACAAGGGCATTTACCTGTGAGAACGACCCAGAGTATGAACAGTAAAAATGACCTGCCTTCCTTTTTCTTCTTTTTCTTTGGCCAATGCAGTGGTCTCCCCAGCACCTTTGCCAACAGGCTAGAGCCGCACAACGGACTTGCCTTCCTTTTCTTTGGTCTGCACAAAAGCTTGCAGAAGACCGCCGGTACAGAACCGGGACTAGATGTACAACAACTTTATATCCCTCCTGCTAGTTCCCTTTTCTTGGTTTGCACAAAATATTGCAGACTACCTGTTAAGCTCCAGAAATGTTAGCAGTACCAAGACATGAAAGCACGATACAGATAAGAAAAATGACAAATCTAAACTAGATTGTACTGGACTATAATGGTTATGAACTAAAAAGAATGTACAGAAAGCTACCACTACCTAATACTAAAGCTAAAAAATTATCGACACTAGCAGTAACAAACTAAAAATGAAATGTTAAAATTTTAAATCACTAAAAAGCTACTGGACAAACAAGATATATATTACATATGCAAATGAATAAGAAACCAAAGAAAAATAAAAGAGAACCAACGCCTAGATGAGATCTAATCTAAAATGTAAAATCAAAAGATTACCGACTACTACATGAAGACTACTTGAACTACTGTATGGTGACAAAAACTGACAGTTTCAAATTCAAATTACTGAACTCTAACAAACATTTATACTAAAGGAGCTTATACTACCACTAACTAACAAAAACGTCAGCCTACAGACAAGCTATAAGTGGAAAATTAAGAAAACTAATTAGATGCAATTATGTAGTTACAAAATTCCTACTGTGAACAAGTAAAATGTTAAAGCTCTAACACCTAGAGACCCAACAAGCTAAAAAAAACTAAAAAAATATCACTAGCTACAAGACAACAGAAAATGTAAACAAGAACACAACAAGAAATGTCAGAAGATCCTACTAGTACTAAATGGTACAGGACAAAGTTTAACCACGACTAATTTATGCTACTACAGAAAGCTAAGGCCATCACTACTGACTGTAAAAAAACAGAATGCAAGGCTAATCTATATATACTGAAATCAAAAGATAGGTTACATGATGAACACGAAACCAAAATGAATATACTACAGTTTGTAAACAACAACAAAAAACTAATTCAGACTCTAGTTTACTATTTACAAACAAAATACAAAAATGTATTAGACTACTAGCTATAAAATGTACTTAACTAGAAGCTACAGACGAAAATTAAAACAAAATAAACAGACTAAGATAAGAATAACTAAGCAAATTCAAGAAAAAAAAATGTACTATTTACAAATCCTAACTACAAACTAGTAAAACAGAACCTATTAATCTAACTACACCGTTTGCCAACTCCCCGTCAGCGGCGCCAAAAACTTGGTAGGAATGGAAAGATGCCTACAATATTGAACTGCAAGCGCACAGTGTCTATAACATAGATATGGCAAATACGGGTCGATCCCACACGGAGTTGTTACGATGTGAAGCTAAACTTCTAAGTTCTACTATTACTACTTTTAAAAACGAGAGGGTTGTCGATACGACTTAATGATGTTTATGTAACACAAAATAGAGAACAAAAAACGATGCAAGTAAAAGGCACTAGGGCAGTAGAATCCACCTCTTAACCTACACTAAGCAAAATCAGTTTTAATACTATTCTTGTCCCTTGTAATGGACACCAGTCAAGATGCAAGTCTGCTGTTTATCCATGGTAATCTCAAGTAGATGGCCTAATATCAACTAAGGTAATCAATCCCTAGCATTAGCTGTCTTCTTACAACACAACTAATCACAGATCAAATTGAGCATTGAAGCATGAGTTGAAGCACAACATAGATTTATTCTAACTACCTAGGTTGCAGGACAAACAAGGTGAAAGCAATATGTGTGACACAATGATTAAACCATTCGTATATCATTTAAGCACAGCAAGAACAATATCAGAACATGAATCAAACTTAGCAATAGATTAATGGTTTCATCTAAACCCTAGCTAATGAGATTAGAACATGATGAAAGAAAAATTGAAGATAAACTACTACAACTTGGTGCACCGGCTACTCCGGGCATGCCTTTTACATCACAAACCCCTCTCTATTTATACACCAATTTCACCCAAAATTGGGTTCTAATTTCTCAACAGCACAACTGAAATTTAGGGTTTGTCAATTACTCACCAAACACAACTGAGATACACTCCACTGTCTTCAACCACTCCATTGACGTCACATAGCATGCTGCAATTGAGGGAGTTTCAGAGATGAAATCATACCATAGGTTTTAATTCCTACCCCCAATGACTTTCAACTTGTTTCTTCACTTTCACACAAATGGCTACAGAAGAGTAGGTAAAGATGAAGAACTGGGTGATTGACATTAGAGAGAACAGAGGAGGTAAGGGTGGCGTACGACTAGTATGGGAGTGAGAGGGAGAGATCGGTGGTGGTATGGTCTTGACAGAGAAACTGAAATGGGAAAGAAAATAGAGAACAAAAAATTTCTCTGTTCATGAGAGTGAAATGGAAAAGTGTTAGGGGTACACCTGGGTGTTAAGCACTCACACCTAGATTAGGTATATAATAAGTGAATTGTTTGGGTTCCCTTTTGGTCTAAAGGTGCAGAACACCTTGCCTTACATTCTGGCCCATTAACTTGAACCATGATCAGCATATGACCAACACTTGATTCCTTCCACTTCTAAGCCAACATTTGGTGCAACTTTTCCACATTCCAGAACATCTCTGCCACTCCAGTTAGCTAAAACTTCATGGACCTCCCCATATTTATTCATCCTACAAACCAAACATAAATTATCAGTATTTATAACAAAAAAGATTATTGATGCCTCGAGACGCAAAATGAACAATTTCACTTAAAACGTGACATTAAAGCACTTGGGGTGTGATAAAAGATAACAAAATGATCTAGAAATATGCATTATTAGGCACCGATCAAACACAGACACAGGAAACCGCAAATGCAGAAAAACCCCGGGACCTAGTCCATATTAAACACCACATTGTATTAAGCCGCTACAGACTCTAGCCTATTATGAATTAACTTCGGACTGGACTGTAGTTGAAACCTAATCAATATCACACTGATTCAAGGTACAGTTGCGTTCCTTATGTCTCTGATCCCAGCAGGATACTACGCATTTGATTCACTTAGTTGATCTCACCCACAACCAAGAGTTGCTATGACCCAAAGTCGAAGACTTGATAAACAAATCCGTCTCACACAGAAAATTCTATAGATTGAATAAATATGTCTCCCACATAAATACCCAAGATTTTTGTTCCGTCTTTTGATAAATCAAGGTGAACATGAACCAATTGATAAACCGGACTTATATTCCCGAAGAACAGCCTAGTATTATCAATCACCTCACAGTAATCTTAATCGACTAGCGAAACAAGATATTGTGGAATCACAAATGATAAGACGAAGATGGTTATGATTACTTTTAGCTTGCCTATCGGAGAAATTAATCTCGATTCAATTATTTCAATTGTACTCAATACGATAGAATCGGGCAAGATTAGAACACGCAACTACAAAGAAAATAGTTGGGCCTGGCTTCACAATCCCAATGAAGTCTTTGAAGTCGTTAACCTACATGGTCTCGATAGAAACCTAAGGTTAAAGGAGAATCGACTCTAGTTATGCAACTAGTAACACATAGGAGCTGTGGGGATTAAGTTTCCCAGTTGCTAGAGTTCTCCTTTATATAGTTTTCAAATCAGGGTTTGCAATCCAAGTTACGTTGGCAACAAAGCATTCAATATTCACCGTTAGATGAAAAACCTGATTCAACCAAGCTAATATCTTTCAACCGTTAGATCGAACTTAGCTTGTTACACACAAATGAAATATTCCCTCATTTAGGTTTATGTAACCGTACCTAAACGTCTTGTAGATGGTGGATTTTCGAAGCAAGATCATTGTTGAGGGAAATAGAGGGTTTTAAAGAATTTTTTCTTCGATATCTTTTTCTCCTTACAGGTCTTTCAGAATTATGATTCATCCATATAACATGGTTCCTTTTACCATTGTAAGTGGAAAGGATGTTATGTTCATAATCATGAGATGGCCCATTGGAGCGCTTTTCTTGATTGTGGAATGAATTTAAAACTGAACACTGAGGAACAGGTTTGATAACTTCTTTAGACATCCACATGAGAATTTTGTGAAGTTTTTCATTCCGTAGACGAAGATGACATCTACTTTCAATGTGACCTTTCTTTCTGCAATATAAGCAGTTGACATGAAGGTTTTTATCCATTCTCAACCGAGTCGTCCTTGTAGGCTTACATACATTATTTACAGATACATATGCAACTGTAGATTGAAGGAGGTCTCTTGATTTAACAAAATTCACCTTACCATTACTTGGAGCCTCTATACCTTTATAGCCCAGACCACATGTATCACGATGTTCTTTACATGCTCCAAGCGTAGAAGATAGTTTTGTAGAGCTAGAATTAAATTTATCCAAATTCTCTTTTAAAGTTTTGACCTTTTCAAGAGCAGCGCTAAGATCAGTCTCCAATAGTTTTTCTCGGGTGAGAAAAGCTTTTTCTCTGACATAAAAACACTCTTGTTGAGAGACATATCTTGCTTTGGTTTCTGCAAGACTTTCTTTCAACACAAGGATATTCCGAAGAAGATCATCACATTCAGATTTCTTTGAACATATATCTTCGTTACGATCTTTATGAGTAGCTTGTAATAAGTTATACCCAGAATCATAACCCTTAAAGAGTTTTCTTAATTTTCTGTTTTCAATACAGAGAGGAGTCAAAAATTCAGTCAAACAGGATGTTGACTTTTTTTTCCTTAGAAGATGATCAAAGAGGATGATGTACTGCGAGACTTCTTATTTGACATTTTTTCCTTCTTCTGAATCACTTTCATCAGAAAAAACATCTAATTGTTCATCAAGATGAGCTTCTAATTTAAGTAAGGATTTAGAAGAAGACGTCGAAACAGAATTCTCAGCGGAATCTGGACACTTGACCAAGTTGGAATGTCCGCAAGCTGGTGGTGCGTGATCAAATATGTTCTTGTCCATATCAGATCGCTACAAACACAGACTTATGAGGTCTTTAATGTGTTTTCCTTCTCTGATGCCAATTGAAAATGCGGGGGTCTAACGCCCACACCCAAAAATTCGTTTGTCAATCTGAGAGGACTTACTCCAATACACTTTTTAGAGAATCAACTAGACAGTCAGAGTCAATCTAGAGTAAAGTATATCAAAGAGTTTAATATCTCTAACTCTTAATTCAATCCGCAATCAGCACATAGAAATCTGCGAGCCCGATTGAATATAAGAGGAGTTACTTGAACGGTACCAAAGACCAATGTTCAAGTGTCAATCAATGTAAATCAACAACCAAAGGTTGGATATTCTAATTGATTGATCTTAACGCACAACCTGTGATATTTCAATTATATAACAAAATATAATGCGGAAAAGAAACAACACAGACACCAGAATTTTGTTAACGAGGAAACCGCAAATGCAGAAAAACCCCGGGACCTAGTCCAGATTAAACACCACACTGTATTAAGCCGCTACAGACTCTAGCCTATTATGAATTAACTTCGGACTGGACTGTAGTTGAACCCTAATCAATCTCACACTGATTCAAGGTACAGTTGCGTTCCTTATGTCTCTGATCCCAGCAGGATACTACGCACTTGATTCCCTTAGTTGATCTCACCCACAACCAAGAGTTGCTACGACCCAAATTCGAAGACTTGATAAACAAATCTGTCTCACACAGAAAAGTCTATAGATTGAATAAATCTGTCTCCCACATAAATACCCAAGAGTTTTTGTTCCGTCTTTTGATAAATCAAGGTGAACATGAACCAATTGATAAACCGGACTTATATTCCCGAAGAACAACCTAGTATTATCAATCACCTCACAATAATCTTAATCGACTAGCGAAACAAGATATTGTGGAATCACAAATGATGAGACGAAGATGGTTGTGATTACTTTTATCTTGCCTATCGGAGAAATTAATCTCGAGTGAATTATTTCAATTGTACTCAATGCGATAGAATCGGGCAAGATCATAACACACAACTATAAAGAAAATAGTTGGGCCTGGCTTCACAATCCCAATGAAGTCTTTGAAGTCGTTAACCTACATGGTCTCGATAGAAACCTAAGGTTAAAGGAGAATCGACTCTAGTTATGCAACTAGTAACACACAGGAGCTGTTGGGATTAGGTTTCCCAGTTGCTAGAGTTCTCCTTTATATAGTTTTCAAATCAGGGTTTGCAATCCAAGTTACCTTGGTAACAAAGCATTCAATATTCATCGTTAGATGAAAAACCTGATTCAACCAAGCTAATATATTTCAACCGTTAGATCGAACTTAGCTTGTTACACACAAATGAAATGTTCCCTCATTTAGGTTTATGTAACCGTACCTAAACGTCTTGTAGATGGTGGATTTTCGACAAAGGGTAAAATCGTAAAACCATAATTATACATGCTCCTGATCCAGCCATCAGATGAGTATTGAGGCTCATGTCTCTCATCGAAGCTAAAATCTCATGCCACAAGAATCTCTGACAGAGAATACTGTCTCTCAGAGTATCTTCAAAGGCCTTTGATCGAGTATATTACTCCTCAGAACATGTGTATGCAGTCTTTCAGCTGAGACCACAACATATCTCATAAATACTGAGCAATTTCAGTAATTACTTCTGTAAAGAATCGAAATGATTGGACGGATCCTAGAGGTCTTACTCACTAGTACAGAGCACTAACGTCTTCAGGATGTCGCAATATTCCCTGACTTTATAAAATAAACATTCAAATCGAGCGTTCTGCTTCACCTAGCTCATACCTCGATTTTCGAATAATTAGAATGCTCCTAGACAGCATGCCTGCTAGTATAGAGCCATCAATTAATTATTTCTAGTCACAAGATTCATCAATTGAATTCCTAGAAAAATATTCTACGTTCTGTACAATATTTCCTTACTTCAATTTATGGTTATTCCCAGCAGAATTCCATGGGTTAGTAATAAATATTAAACGTACGGGCATCTGAGCCACCATCGAGTAAGCCCCAAGGAAATGGTGTAAGTGTATTCAGCAATAAATGCACGAGCACCTGAATGCACGAACGAACATTCGATAACACGAAGGAACGATCAAACCATGTAGAAAATAACAATAATAAAATACCTAAAGAAGGCGTTAAGGAGACTAAGTCCACCGGCCGGCCGGTCATGCCGTCGTGGTCGATCCCACGCTTCTCCCTTTATTTTATCATGTGTTTATTATTTTCCTTGATCCCATGAAAATCCCTTCAATTGATGAAATTCCTTCGTTTCATGATATTTCCTTCACATTAAGGAAATTGTACAAAAATTACATAAAATTAGGAAAGGTGTCATGGGACCGTGGTCACTAACCGGACGGCCATGCCCTAGCCGTGACAGTCCCACACCTTGTAATTCCTTATTTTATTAATTATTCCATCATCTCATGGAAATTCCTTAATCCTATGAAACTCCTTCGTTTCATGGTATTTCCTTCACATTAAGGAAATTATACGAAAATTACATAAAATTAGGAAAGGTGGCACGGGACCGTGGTCACTAGCCGGCCGACCATGCCCTAGCCGTGACCGGTCCCACACCTTATAATTTCTTATTTTATTAATTAGTTCCATCATCTCATGGAAATCCCTTAATTTCATGATATTTCCTTCAAATCATGAAAATAATATAAAATTAGGGGAGACTCACGGGACCTGGCCCTGGCCGGTCGACCATGCCCAAGCCGGTCCCACCCACCCTTATTTTATTATTATTAATATTATTTGTTTCCCTCATCTCATGGAGAGTCCTTCACTTCAAGGAAACTCCTTGATTTCATGATATTTCCCTAAAATCATGAAAATAATATAAAATTAGGAAAAATGCCATGGGACCGGGCTCATTGGCCGGCCGGCCATGCCTTGGCCATATCCGGTCCCACACTTCATGATTCCTTCATTTTATTATTATTATTATTTCCTTCATCTTATGAAGTTTCCTCAGTTTCAGCAAAATCCTTGATTTCTTCATATTTTCTCAAAATGTTGCTCGAACGCACATCAGAAAACATCAAAATTCTCAGGACTGAGAAGCGGACACTTTGGGGACGTGAGCAAGTTACCTTGACCGACCAAGGTTGATTATTTGGCTTGCAAGGATCCGGTCCCACGCATTTTCACAATTTGACTTAATTTGCACAATTGCACGCATTAGGTCCAGAACTCTTCCAAACGACTTGGAATTTCATAAAATGATCGTCAGTCGATCCCGTGACCAACCAGGGCCGGTTTCATGACCCCTTGGTCGGTCCTTCATCTCTTCATAATTTATTAGGTTTTATCACCTAAGGTTCAGACGAGCATTATTTCAATAAATGATTAAGCTAGCATTTGATCATCTTTTCACCAACTGGTCTTCAAGAGACTTTCACTAGAGCATCTAGGAGTTACATGGTCGAATCATCATCCCATGTATCTGGTCCCTCCTTCACTCTGTGGTTGATTTTCAATAAATCATCAATTGATCAAAATTAGGGTTTCGAATCCAAAGCTATGCAAAACATAATTCTGAGAAGATTCACACACTAATAATTTTACGTTGATCCCGTGATCAACGTTTTAATACTCGGTTCAGTTGCCAGTATTTTAAATTAATATTTTATTTGGTCTTGTTACTAATAATTCATCAAACGAGCAACATTCGAGCAATATTTGCTCAGGCTAAGGAATATTGGTTCAACTATCAATATTCAACAATCCATCGAATGAGAAATATTTGCTCACTTTAACTATCAACATTTACTCGAGAATTATACCTCTGTCTCAACAGACACTTTCGATTCATGAGTCTTAGAACATTTGCAAATCACGTTCGACTCAGCAATACAAGGACTCATCGTCTCATGAAGTCAGCAACTGACTAACTAAATACACGTCTGCCTTGCAGACCCACAATCACGAGACATCAATCGTGTTACATGGGGGGATATTAATTAGGATTTTGGTCTGGCGGTCTACGACACGTGTGTCCATACACACGATGAGAATGTGAGCAAGTCGTGCAATTAGTTGGAGGAGTTAGCAAAGTAGTGGATGGAAAATCAACCAAGTCTCCGCACGATGAGCAACTGGTTTTAACACGATTTCCACTTCCCCACTCTTCGACTCCAGCAACTGTCACACTTCATGGGATCAAGGTGTTTCCAATTCTAGCAATATATATAAGTCTCTGAATCATGATTGAAACAACAGATAATTCTCGATAGACGGTCTTTCGTCTACACGAACTCATCGTCTAAGCAATTACTCTCAACTAAGTAAACTCAATCATTCAGAAACTATTTTCACGCAAAATACACAACACACCAACAATCTTTGATCACCATTGATCTCACATATTTCTCAGCTTCCCTCTTACAGATCGACCCATCCTCTCTTGTGACCGAATTGACTCTGGAACGGACATTGTCTTGGTTTAGGTCGGAGTATTACAGATTGATCTCTCGAACTTAAATCACTCCCTTCTTGCAGTGCATCTGTATGAGGTTAAACATTTCGCTCGGTTCAAGGAGTCTCCTCCGCATGGTCGTCTCCTCAATTCCGTAAAAACCAGCAAATCGTTTTTCCCCATCTACACGTGTACACCATGTTGGTTCACAAATATTTAACCGAGGTTAATTAACCATATGATTACTCTCATATCAACCTTATTCATCTTAACCATAACTAGTTCAAATGACTCAAATGAAACTAGTTAAAGAGTTGTTCAATTGCTATATTCTCATAAAATTATACAAGAACACAATTGAAGCAAAATCGGTTTGATTCACTCGAATCAATCATGAACATTATAGCCACGGTTTGCAAAAATTGCATTCCTTATTATATAAATGTTTAAGTTCATGTTTAAAACCGATTTTAGAACTTTAACCTTCAAGTATGCAAACGGGTACGCATACTTGAAATACCCGGACTAAGATTGAGTTGCGTCAGTACGCAAACGGGTACGCGAACTTCAAATCCCAGCAGAAATTCTCAGACATGAACCTGGACGCCGGTACTCAAACGGGTATGCATACTTAGGTTCCCGGATTTCTCAAACCAACAGGTACGCAAACGGGTGCGCATACTATGGTTCCCGAACATGGATTACATATGTGCAAGAGTGCACAACATGACATATCCAATAATTGTTAAGTTTTCTAAACTCTTATTTCAATCATTGAAACTTTCTTAGAGGATGACAATAGCCGTTTTCACACATTATTAGCATCAAAGCAATTTTCAAGTTATTGAAATAATCATTACGAAACATTCCAAGACAACACCTAATGATTGTATCACACAAACCATGAAAGATGTTACTCGGAAATTTTTACATGATATAAGATGAACTTGGTCGAAGCGAAAGCTTGCTAACACATATTTCGATAAATATGTAAACGAGTTAAACTCAGCTCAAAATCTCAAATGTGTATATAGGAAACTATATCGTAATACGACTTATGTCTCAATATAGGAGATAGAGTAGAAATAGACTTTCCAAGTGATAAATGAGTTTAAGTCTGCATATACCTTTTGTCGATGAAGTTCCACAAGCTCCCCTTAGTAGTTCTTCGTTTTCAAATGATGAACGCCGTGAAAACTAAGCTCAACTACACAATCTATGTCCTAGTCCGAGACATCAATAAATAGGCTAGAAATCAAGACTTATAGTTTTGATCACTAATATTGACAAACATGCTTGAGATAGCAACGCATGCGAGTTCGACCGAGCAGTGCTCTAACAAAAGTAGACTTGCAAAACTTGTTCCGTAGTTGAAAAGAACTAAAAGATTTACTCTAAGACTGATCCCTTAAACACGGATCTATAGCAAGACCAACCCCACGGATATATAACAGGACCGATCCTTACTTGGAGATCTATAAAAGGACCGACCTCAGGTTAACCAATTGTAAAGCGTATTTCCAATTTATCTATTACTTTAGGGTTTGAGTAGATATCGGAACATGTTTTGGGTACACACGAAAAGTTCATTAATGTTTAAATAATATTCTGAACATGTGCTGAACTCTTATTTCTTAATGTTCAGGTATTTTCCTTGATGCTCAAGGTGAGATCCCAAACAGAAATATTACATAATATCTTTTGGTATTCAGAATTTATATGTCTTTAATTTTCCTATATTAAAACATATCTCTTGATATTATATTAGTAAAATATATTATTGTATGCTAGCTAATACTTGGCTATCATCCATGAGAGATTTTGGTATATTAGTTGGACAACAGTTGGAATCTTAGTAAAAACCGAAAATTGGTATGTATTGCATACCTATGCATATTTTCGGGTTTGAAAATTCCTTGGTATCAAAATACCTTGGTCATTCTAAATTGTGAAGTTTTTTCTTCTTGAAAACTTATCCCATAATACACGTATTTGATTTTGTAGTTGGTGTGAGGTTACCACTAGTAGTGTTCTCGTAATAATTAGTTAAAATCTCTTATGTGCGCTTGATTTAAAGACTTCTTTGGGATCAAGAAGTATCTAGTAGCACCGAAGGTGGAAACTAGGATCATATTGTTATTTGAATTTTTGATTATTCATTTGATCGGCTAGCGGTATAGTTAAACCTTGGTACTACCTAGTTTGTTTATTTTGTGATCCTTCTCTTCCGATATAAGGTCACTCGAACTAGATCAAGGACCAACGATATCAGATCCGATCTTTATTGATTTAAGATTTGAAGATAGGATTTGTGATCATCCAATATTAACAGAATCTGCTTTGTGCGTGATCGATCATAAGGGAATCAAGTTTGTGCATGTTCTTTTAAGACTAGAAGATTTTCTTATTGGTATTATGATCTTTATTATACTTCATGAACAGTCGATTGATTGGGATCCGGCAAGCTCTTTTATCTTGATAGACTAATTATAGCTTGTTGTATAGATCAAAAATTCATCACTCGGTGTTTCTCTTTAGGAATTGAATTTGATAAATTGTGAATTAATATTGATTATCTTTGATAGTCTTTATATCTTAGTTTATATAACCGACACAAAGGAGTTTATATTGATTACGCTGAAGGATTTTTGTAACTCAAATTTTCTCTGATTAACTTGTTGATCTGGGAGATTGATAGAGCGGTTACCGAAAATAGATTAGTTTTTTATTGTTTCGGAATACGACATAAAGGAGTTGAGTGCTAGAAGTCTTCACAGCAGGTGAAGCGACATAAGATGGTGGACTCTATCTTAGGATTCACGTGCCTAGACGAGATTGGTCGTGGGCGCAGGGATACTAAGGGAACTGAGTAACTTGTAGTTAATTTACTTGGTCTCAACTATACGAAAGTGGTAGCAGTCTTTGTATAAAGGCTTAATTACGAGAGTATTCAAAACTGGACTAGGTCCCTTGGTTTTTATGTATTTACGGCTTCCTCGTTAACAAAATCTTGTGTGTCATGCGATTTACTTTACTTCTGTACTATATTGATTTATCTTTATGATAGAGTAAATACACTAGTATGTTACTCAAACACTTGGTTTGATCCTATATTTGGTTCAGTTTCAGACTTTTACTATATACCAAGTGTATATCTTGTGGTTGTCATCTTGTTGACATTTCTACATTAGATCACGCAATGTGTATCTTGAAAATATTATGGTGTACTTGGAACCCTCGTCATTTCATAGTGTGCACATAACTTATATTGATTAATTCGTGGGTCCACATTCTTCTTTGTATTGCAAGGAAAACTTTCTACGTGTTTACATGATCAATCTATATTGAAAAGTTGAGCTTACTTGGTGCTAAAGTAATTCGTAAACATGGAAACTAGTTTACAAACTCAACTTTAACTGTAATCTATATATCCTTGTTCATCATTATATAGGACACTATGCATACTAGAATCTCAATCTTGGCACGCTGTACCCTAGTTGCAGCCATGGCTGTCTTTTAAAAATCTAGGTTTTCTTATATAGTTGTATTAGGTTACGACTTTTAAAGTCTTCGCCAAGGGATTTGTGAAACCGATCAGATTATATTTTACATGTTAGTTCTTGATATCCTGAATCTTATCTTGATAATCGTAGTACTTGTCTATTCTAGAGTTCGTCTCTTATGATATACGACCATTCAAGAACTATACATCAGGGATTAAGATTGATATAAATTACAAAGTTCTCTTCGTATCAGACGTTGTGATGCCACAAGTTTCATATATGAAAGATTGATTTTGTGAGACATAATCAATTTTGAAGCTCTATAACCTTTTGAAGAGAGTAAGATATCCTATTTGTTGAGGTTTGCTTGATTTTTTGTTTGTTTTTGAATACCCGTCATAAGCAAACATATTTTCATTACCTGGATTGTATATCTTTCCGAAGGAAACAAATAGGCTATTTGTTAGAGGCTGAATAGTTAAAAGCCTCCATTGCGGCTGGAATCAAGTGCATGGGGTATTATAAGATCCAAGAGAAAAAAGGAGCACAACTTGAGCTGAATTGCTCGGAGGTTCGAATCAGTCTCAAATACAGTCCAGTCCGAAGTATGATAGTAGGCTAGTATTTATAACGGCTTAATACATACAGTGTTCAAACTGGACGAAGTCCAAGGGGTTATTTTCTACAAGATTGTAATTTCCTCGTTAACAAAATTTCTAGTATCTTTTTTTTTCCTACCATTATATTGTTTATCTTTATAATTAGAATATCACATGTAGTACGTTATTCAACCTAGACAGTTTGTAAGCTCAAACTGTACAGAACATACAAGACTTGTTTCGTGAATTAGATTCTTGAAATATAGACTACAAGACTTGCTCTTGTGTACAGTTCAGGTATATTCCAAGTTGTTTTTGGATATTGGCTTTTGAGATCCTCCAAGGAACTTGTTTTACAATCAGACATAAGGATTTTTTTTATTGATCTATACTTATTAATTGTACAAAAAATTATCTGTACAAGTTCCCGAACAAAAAAGTTGGTGTACTTGGTACCCTTCCCTTCTGAAATTTAGGTCCGCAGTTAGGGGTCCAAGTCTGATAGCGTTTTGAAGATGGTTTTTAAAATGCTTTAAAACGCCTTATTATTCTCACTAGTATTACATGTCATGCATCTATAATTTTGATCACAATGATATGATTCCATGTCTTAAAAGTAATTTGTGTTCAATTATTTTAACGGGAATATTTGATCTTAATTTTTGTTCTCAACTTTTAAGTCATCATACTAGTAGTTTTATACAAACTTCTTAAGCTAATAACTAATTATTTTATTTCTCTTTAGTTAATCCACCATTTGCTTCTTCAAATGCATCAAGTTGTTAAATTCACCTTCTAGATCTTCCATTGTCATGTCAATATCTTCAAACTCCATTTTACTTCAAGTTCCAAGTTTTCCAATTTGAACTTCTTTAGAAAAATATAACCAACAAACCCACAAAAGTGAACGAAGTCCACCAATTTTGAATTAAAATAATTAAAGTCAGGGTGAGAAAGAGAGAATACCTTGAAATGATAAGGGAATGAACCACCTCGAACAACGTTGCAAAAGAAGGAAAACTGGGCTTGGTTTTGGCAGATCAACTTGAGATAGTGAATAAAATCCTAACTGCCAACTACGTCTAATTGCTTGTTATTCCATGTGTGGGTTTCATCGTGAAGGAAAGATCCATGAGGTTGTAATCAAGAATAAATTTGTTGAAGCTTATAGTTTTATTAGTGATATTGACTCCATTAAACCTCTCACAAGTAAATTGGATTTCGTTCCAATCCTCTTTATCATCCAGGGAAGTTACCAACTGGCCATACACCTCAGAAGTTTTCAAGCTCCCTCTATGATTCCTATCTCTATGTAGGATTGGCTGGTCCACAAACACCAGCGAAAAGCCACTCAAAATCTTCACCTTGTATATTGTCACTTGGCGTGATTGAATGAACACCAACCACATATTTGGTTACATTTAACTTATCATCATCCCGCAAACTCATAAGTCTACCAGGTGTACTTTGAGAGGAAAAGTCACTCCACTAAGGCAAGTACCATATAAAACATTACTGAAAAACTAGACATGATCTAATTAACATTCTGTGAAGCAATTGTTATACTAAGAATTTTAACAATTTCTTATTTGAAAATAGTTGTTACCAATAGTTTTCCCCACAAAATTGGTCAAAAAGACCAAAAGCAAGAATTTCTGGGTGAAATAGATTTCTAGGTTTAGATACTGTTTATATAGCCAAAAATCAGAAATATACTGTTTAAATAACCAATTTGGTTATTTCACCCAGAATATTTTTTATGAATTAATTGGAACAGACCAATATGTCCTTATCTTCTTCAAATGTTTACTAGGTTGGGGAAGAACAGAGTAATCTGCAAAAAAACAGAGTACAACAAAAAAAAAACAGAATTAATTGTTATGTTTTACGAATTAATTGCAAGCAAAACAGAGTACGTAAAACATATCAAAAAACAGAGTACGTAAAACAGACTAAAAACAGAGTACGTAAAACAGAGCAAAAAAAACAGAGTACAACAGAAAAAAAACAGAGTACAACAAAACGAAGCAAAAAACAGAGTTCTGTTATGTCATGAGTCGGAAACTGCGTGACCCTTGGTGTCATACAGGAGACGAAAGTTCTCGTTCGTCTTGGAAATCGAAACAACATCTATTAAGGTTGACAAAGAAGCAATATCAGGGTTTCACATAGTTCTAAGGTCAAGACATGGTAACCAGCATATATTAAGGGACATGAAACAAACATATGGAGCTCAGTAAGAAAGCATATAAAACAACTTCCACAATAATGAATTATCTCCTAAAGAGGTGCACATTTTCTATGCCCATCAAAATGTTGTAGGTAGGAAGAAGGTTGAGAACAATCCTTTGGAGATATGCTCAAAAGTTAAAAATGTCTTGATTCAAGAGAACTACTAGGCAAGGATCCAATTTACTAGTGTCATTCTTTTTCATAGATAGCATTTCTCCATGGAAACATGTAAAGAAAAATGAGACTGAACGGAAGAAACAGATAAAGGAGGATATTATACACACATACCCATGAATCCAGATGGATAGGTCTTGTCTGTCCGCGCTTTTCCATCAACAAGAATGTGCCTTTGCATCAAAATAGCAATAACCTCACGATATGTAAGGGCGTATTTCAACCTGTTTCGCAGGATAAGAATAAAGGGAAGACATTCCCTGGATTTGTGTGGACCTGATGATGGCTTGGGAGCCTACACAACAAAAAATTTCGCATAACGAGTAAGTATCCTAACCTTTCCATCCATACGCAAATTTAAAAACTAAATCGATCATTTACTTACAAATGCGCCTCCAAGTTAGTGTTTCGACCATCTTCTTCCAAGCCTGCTCAAGAATATGTCATTTATAGCCATGAAATGGTGCATCCGTGAATATCACCAGAAGCAAGATCTTTAACATTCCCTTGCGCCACGAATAACATTTCAAGTACCACATCCCACATGGTTAACTCCTTATCCTCCCCCACACACTAACTCCAACCCATGTCCCCTTCAGGGATGTATCCACCAATAGTACCATAACATTCATGCCCACTTACATGGCGAAACCAAATTCCACCAAACATAAAAGTGGATGAAACCAGTTTCATATGAGTTTAAAAATGAGTGAAACTAAACCCAACCTGATCTAACACACAATGAAACCAGTTTCATCCTATATTAGACATAGGTGAAGCTAAATTCAAGCCAACGTAACATTAAATGAAACTATTACCATCCTAGTTTAAACATGGGTGAAACCAAATTCAATCCACTGTTGAATTCGATGAAACTGGTTTCATCCTGGTTCAAACATGGATGAAAACAAAATTCTATTCAATCTAAGAAAGGATGAAACCAGTTTCATCCTAGTTTAAACTTGTACGGAAACAAATTCCACCAAACATAAAACTGGATGAAACCAGTTTCATCTGAGTTTAAAAATGAGTGAAACTAAACTCAACCCGATCTAACACACAATGAAACCAGTTTCATCCTATATTAGACATAGGTGAAGCTAAATTCAAGCCAACGTAACATTAGATGGAACTATTACCATCCTAGTTTAAACATGGGTGAAACCAAATTCAATCCACTATTGAATTGGATGAAACTGGTTTCATCCTGGTTCAAACATGGATGAAAACAAAATTCTATTCAATCTAAGAAAGGATAAAACCAGTTCAATTTAACTCAATTTAAAACGGGATGAAACCAGTTTCATCCTAGTGTAAATGTGGATGGAACCAAATTCAGTTTCATCCTAATCATTAGAATTAGGTACACCAATATATCACATATTAAACCTGGATGAAAGTAGTTTCATCCGAGTTTAAACCTGCTGAAACTGCATATTAAACCTGGATGAAACTAATTTCATCCTATTTTATAGTAACATGGTTCACCAATAACAACTCAATACAACTTCACAGCATACACACCAGTTTCACAACAAATTTCAGGTTTACAAAAACTTTGACCAGATTTAATAGAACTTAAATGTATGATTTCAGTTTCGTCCAATTCTAAATGGGTAACGTGCAAAATTGCCTTAAAATTAAGCATGTGAGAAGGTTATGGTGAAACTAAGAATCAGATGAAACCAATTTCAAAATCATAAAAAAATAAATCAAAGAAAACCTAAAATTAATAGATAGAAATGGTAATTACCCTGTTTGTGGTGATGATTAAGCAATTAATTGGATAGGGTTTTTGGTGGTGATGTTGATTCGTGAAGATGAAACTAACTAGGGTTTATTGGGTGGTGGTGGATGTCGAATATCAAGATTCGGTGTTTTGTGGAAGTGAATCATTCTTAAAGACCCTGAAAATGGTGGAGGAAGGTGGTGGTGTTGGCTGTACTTGTTGTAGATGGTGGTGGTTGTAGTTATTGTCGATGGTGGTGGTGGTAGTTGTGGTCATAGTTCATGATGGTGGTGGCGGAGAAAGAGAAGGAAGTAATAACCATATGGTGGTGTTAGAGTTTTTGGTAGTGATGATGATGGTCTTGTTTGTCGATGACGATGATGGAGAACTCGGAGAAAAATTGGATCTGGTTTTGATGGGAAGAAGAATGAGTATCGTTTGTAATGGGAAATGGGAAAAGATAATGGAGAAGAGGGGTATAATGGTCTCTTTCCTTAACGGTCCATCTCACCCAGACCCTATTCTTACCCGCCCATTTGACCTAGAAGAAGTATATTTTTGGCTATATAACCCATTTTCTGTAGTTTCCCAAACTAGATCCAGAATATTTATTCATACAAAAATATGTAAACTAATCAAGTCAATATAATTGGTAGTTAGGGGATAAATAATTGTGCACACACTGGCCTGTGAGTATCTTATCCCACAATAATAATCGAAAAAACTTATGCATCAGGTGAAAGAAATAAAAGGCTTAAGTTAATCATATCGTAAACACTTCTAATTCTAGAGGAAGAAATAAAAAGTTTAGATAAGTGATGTAACCATATTTCATAAGCAAAATCACTATATATAGCCATAAAGATATTGCATCGACGTACCATACAAGGCGTACATACCTATATTTTTCTAGTCATTTACTAGTATAATGATAACTATAATAAAGGATGAAAAAAAAAAACGCGTTTTTAGGGGCCACCCGAAAGGATTTAGGGGCCATCAATTTATACCCAGCCAAAGACTCTGGTTAAGGGATACCCTATATGATATTGAAGTTACATAAATGCCCTTCTGGTAAAACTGTATAAAAACCAAATCAAAAAAAATTCTACTCATTTCAACTCTTCTTCTTCCAGTTTCATATTATCTTCCGATTGTGGAAGAAAAAAAAATTTCCCCTCGTTCTTGTGTTCAACCGAAACATCGCCGCGAATCGTAAAATCAAAACATCGTCGATTCATTTATAAAACAATGGATAAGGGAAATGAAACCCACAAACCTAGAACCAAAAACGTTGCTCGGGGTATCGATCCAAAGATTGGGATTTTAGCAAGAAATAAAGAAATTCTTGCTGCAAATGAAGAAGAACGCGAAGAACGCGAAGAAGAAGTACCCGTCGATGTAGTCCGTGGTGGAGATTCCGATAGTCAAACACTTCGTCAACTTCAAATGGCCCCAATTAGGTAAGGATCTATCATTTTTGGGGTTTATTTCGCTTTAATTCGACGAATCGAGAAATTTTTTTTATAGGGTTTTCGGTTATTTATCCAGATTCGGGCGATATTCATGCTTATTTACTTCCGAATGTAGTCGTGTTCTTCATTTCTCAAGAACATCGACAGTATTCGGGAGAAATATTTGATGGTTATCGGCCGAATACTGTTGGCCATATCTTCCTGGATACAAACTGGTAATAATCGGTAGTTTAATGAATTTTTTGGCTCCCGAAAATATTTAAGTAGACACACAGTATTCGGAAGTACACTCACTACCGAATATATATATATATATATTGAAAAAATCTCAAAATTTCTGATATAGGAAAAATCCCATTTTGGGGCCAGTATTTATTCGGAAGACAATATAATGTTTTATACCTCCGATTGTGTAGGATAAAATTTTAGAGTTTCTGAACTCCAGTTGATGAATATTCGGTTGTAAACATGTTTAGTTATATTCCGATTGTTTTTCATTCGGGAAAAATATGTGTCTTCTTACTTCCGAATTTGTTTATTCGGGTTATAGTTTTGTACTTTTGCTTCCGATTGTGTAGGATGAAAAATTTAGAGCTTCTGAACTCCAATTGATGCATATTCGGTTGTAAATATGTTTAGTTAGCTTTCGATTGTTTTGTATTCGGGAACAATATGTTTCTTTTTACGTCCGAATGTGTACATTCGGGTTATATTTCCATACTTTGTCTTCCGATTGTATAGTTTGTAAATATTGTTCCTTTCTTTGTTGTTTAGACAAAGTCGAGAAAGGAGGAAGAAAGTGACAGCTAGTGCTAGGAGGGAAAGGAGTTCCAAAGAAAATTCAAGTGCTCAACAAAGCTTACAAGAACAAAGCAGTCAACAAGGAGTGCAACCAAGTGCTGAACAAAGTGTAGAACAATAAGGCAGTGAACAAGGGGTGCAACCAAGTGTTGAACAAGCCGCTCAACAAAGTGCAGAACCAACTGCTCCACAAGTTACACCCCACCATGAAATTGAACCAGTTGATCCAGTGCCAAGAGTAGAAGAAGAAGGACAACCAAGTGGTACCCAAAAAGCCAAAAAAGGAAAAGATGGTGTAAAGAAGGATATTGCTAAGAAAGCATCACATCTTGTCCCTCGGCACTTGAAGAAGAAGGGTATTCCAGCAGGCACAATCCTTGGGCTACCGGCGGATGGAGGAAAATTGCTATTTGGATACAAAGACTCATGGGCCAGAGAAATATACGAAACCGAGGTAATAAAATTACTATTTTTTATTAATGTATTGTCTATGTGTTATATCGTAATATTTGTATTAAGGATTTTTTTATGTACTTTAATAGGATCATCAAGATGCGGTCCGTCTACTCAAACCTACCGCCGCACCAACAAAAATGCTTGCGTGGCCTTTATCCGGTGAATGTGAAAGGTTCAAGTCAATTGTTGGCAACTCGGGGTTAGCTAATGCCGCCGAGAATTTATTGTTGGAACATGATCGCGTGGCCATATCGGCTAGAGATCAAAGAGTTTAGAGATCTAGTTGATAATATGGATAACGAAGATTATGCTGCCCAGTTTGGGGATAAAGTCACGAAGAGGCATCCGCCCAAGGTGGCAGTATCAAAGACGGGTAAAAGAACTCGAGCTTCATCGAGCGCTAAAGGTGCTCCAACTGAAGCTTCTCCAACTGAAGGTGCTCAAACCCGTGGTCGTGCAGGACTGGGAGGTAGTCACGGTCGTAAAGTAAAGAAGAGCAGATAAATGACAATGATTTGTGTTGTACATTCGGAAGTTTGGGTAACTAAGTTAGACAAGTTAAAATGACAATGATTTGTGTTGTTAGACAACCCATATTCGGAAGTTTGGGTAACTAAGTTAACTTCCGATTATTTTGAAAAGTATCAGTTTTTCCCAAATTCTGATTTTTGGGCCATCGTACATTCGGGACTTTACAAAAAAAAATTATCCTCCGAATATTACAAGTTCAAAACAAACCATGCCATGGCTCTAGGTGGTTCCAAGGGCCAATATGGAAGGTTAGAAAACCCATATTCAGAAGTTCGGGTAACTAAGTTAACTTACGATTATTTCAAGTTCAAAATTTCAAAAGTATCAGTTTTTCCCAAATTCTGATTTTTGGGCCATCGTACATTCGGAACTTCACAAAAAAAAATTATCCTTCGAATATTACAAGTTCAAAACAAACCATCCCATGGCTCTAGGTGGTTCCAAGGGACAATATAGAAGGTTAGACAACCCATATTTGGAAGTTCGGGTAACTAAGTTAACTTCCGATTATTTCAAGTTCAAAATTTGAAAAGTATCAGTTTTTCCCAAATTCTGATTTTTGGGCCATCGTACATTCGGAACATTACAAAAAAAAATTATCCTCCGAATATTACAAGTTCAAAACAAACCATCCCATGGCTCTAGGTGGTTCCAAGGGACAATATAGAAGGTTAGACAACCCATATTCGGAAGTTCGGGTAACTAAGTTAACTTCCGATTATTTCAAGTTCAAAATTTGAAAAGTATCAATTTTTCCCAAATTCTGATTTTTGGGCCATCGTACATTCGGGACTTTACAAAAAAAAATTATCCTTCGAATATTACAAGTTCAAAACAAACCATGCCATGGCTCTAGGTGGTTCCAAGGGCCAATATAGAAGGTTAGACAACCCATATTCGGAAGTTCGAGTAACTAAGTTAACTTCCGATTATTTCAAGTTCAAAATTTGAAAAGTATCAGTTTTTCCCAAATTCTGATTTTTGGGCCATCGTACATTCGGGACTTTACAAAAAAAATTATCCTCCGAATATTACAAGTTCAAAACAAACCATGCCATGGCTCTAGGTGGTTCCAAGGGCCAATATAGAAGGTTAGACAACCCATATTCGGAAGTTCGGGTAACTAAGTTAACTTCCGATTATTTCAAGTTCAAAATTTGAAAAGTATCAGTTTTTCCCAAATTCTGATTTTTGGGCCATCGTACATTCGGAACTTTAAAAAAAAAAATATCCTCCGAATATTACAAGTTCAAAACAAAACATCCCATGGCTCTAGGTGGTTCCAAGGGCCAATATAGAAGGTTAGACAAACCATATTCGGAAGTTCGGGTAACTAAGTTAACTTCCGATTATTTCAAATTCAAAATTTGAAAAGTATCAGTTTTTCCCAAATTCTGATTTTTGGGCCATTGTACATTCGGAACTTTACAAAAAAAATTATCCTCCGAATATTACAAGTTCAAAACAAACCATCCCATGGCTCTAGGTGGTTCCAAGGGCCAATATAGAAGGTTAGACAACCCATATTCGGAAGTTCGGGTAACTAAGTTAACTTCCGATTATTTCAAGTTCAAAATTTGAAAAGTATCAGTTTTTCCCAAATTCTGATTTTTGGGCCATCGTACATTCGGGACTTTACAAAAAAAATTATCCTCCGAATATTACAAGTTCAAAACAAACCATGCCATGGCTCTAGGTGGTTCCAAGGGCCAATGTAGAAGGTTAGACAGCCCATATTCAGAAGTTTTGGTAACTGAGTTGACTTCCGATTATTTCAAGTTCAAAATTTGAAAAGTATCAGTTTTTCCCAAATTCTGATTTTTGGGCCATCGTACATTCGGGACTTTACAAAAAAAATTATCCTCCGAATATTACAAGTTCAAAACAAACCATGCCATGGCTCTAGGTGGTTCCAAGGGCCAATATATAAGGTTAGACAGCCCATATTCGGAAGTTTTGGTAACTAAGTTAACTTCCGATTATTTCAAGTTCAAAATTTGAAAAGTATCAGTTTTTCCCAAATTCTGATTTTTGGGCCATCGTACATTCGGGACTTTACAAAAAAATTTATCCTCCGAATATTACAAGTTCAAAACAAACCATGCCATGGCTCTAGGTGGTTCCAAGGGCCAATATAGAAGGTTAGACAGCCCATATTCGGAAGTTTTGGTAACTAAGTTAACTTCCGATTATTTCAAGTTCAAAATTTGAAAAGTATCAGTTTTTCCCAAATTCTGATTTTTGGGCCATTGTACATTCGGGACTTTACAAAAAAAATTATCCTCCGAATATTACAAGTTCAAAACAAACCATGCCATGGATCTAGGTGGTTCCAAGGGCCAATATAGAAGGTTAGACAACCCATATTCGGAAGTTTTGGTAACTGAGTTGACTTCCGATTATTTCAAGTTCAAAATTTGAAAAGTATCAGTTTTTCCCAAATTCTGATTTTTGGGCCATCGTACATTCGGGACTTTACAAAAAAAATTATCCTCCGAATATTACAAGTTCAAAAAAAACCATGCCATGGCTCTAGGTGGTTCCAAGGGCCAATATAGAAGGTTAGACAACCCATATTCAGAAGTTTGGGTAACTAAGTTTACTTCCGATTATTGCAAGTTCAAAATTTGAAAAGTATCAGTTTTTCCCAAATTCTGATTTTTGGGCCATCGTACATTCGGGACTTTACAAAAAAAATTATCCTCCGAATATTACAAGTTCAAAACAAACCATGCCATGGCTCTAGGTGGTTCCAAGGGCCAATATAGAAGGTTAGACAACCCATATTCGGAAGTTTTAGTAACTAAGTTAAATTCCGATTATTTGAAGTTCAAAATTTGAAAAATATCAATTTTTCCCAAATTCTGATTTTTGGGCCATCGTACATTCGGAACTTTACAAAAAAAATTATCCTTCGAATATTACAAGTTCAAAAAAAACCATGTCATGTCTCTAGGTGGTTCCAAGGGCCAATATAGAAGGTTAGACACCCCATATTCGGAAGTTTTGGTAACTGAGTTAACTTCCGATTATTTCAAGTTCAAAATTTGAAAAGTATCAGTTTTTCCCAAATTCTGATTTTTGGGCCATCGTACATTCGGGACTTTACAAAAAAAATTATCCTCCGAATATTACAAGTTCAAAACAAACCATGCCATGGCTCTAGGTGGTTCCAAGGGCCAATATAGAAGGTTAGACACCCCATATTCGGAAGTTTTGGTAACTGAGTTAACTTCTGATTATTTCAAGTTCAAAATTTGAAAAGTATCAGTTTTTCCCAAATTCTGATTTTTGGGCCATCGTACATTCGGGACTTTACAAAAAAAATTATCCTCCGAATATTACAAGTTCAAAACAAACCATGCCATGGCTCTAGGTGGTTCCAAGGGCCAATATAGAAGGTTAGACAACCCATATTCGGAAGTTCGGGTAACTAAGTTAACTTCCGATTATTTCAAGTTCAAAATTTGAAAAGTATCAGTTTTTCCCAAATTCTGATTTTTGGGCCATCGTACATTCGGAACTTTACAAAAACATTTATCCTCTGAATATTACAAGTTCAAAACAAACCATCCCATGGCTCTAGGTGGTTCCAAGGGCCAATATAGAAGGTTAGACAACCCATATTCGGAAGTTCGGGTAACTAAGTTAACTTCCGATTATTTCAAGTTCAAAATTTGAAAAGTATCAGTTTTTCCCAAATTCTGATTTTTGGGTCATCGTACATTCGGGACTTTACAAAAAAAAATTATCCTCCGAATAATATAGTCGTTTTTAGAAATACCAACTTAATCGGTAGATAAAAATTTAAGTTCGCTACCGAATGTCTTGTTCAGAGGGAATACGTGTATCGTTAGCAACCAATTGTGGTGCATCATTGATACGAAACCTCGACGACCATATTTTCAGAAACCTCAACCACCATATTTTCAAAAACTAGAGCCGTTGAAACTCTAATCTATATAAGGAGGGTAACCCCTCTCATTTATTATTGAATAAAAAATCAGAATGAAAAACCTTTTCAATGGCAAGTCCATCATCAATCGACAACATACTTCGAAGATGCAAGCGAACAACTACATTAATTGCAGCAATGGAAGAAGAAATATAAAAAAGGAACAAACAACCCAAAAAAATTAAATCATCGTTAGTGGCAACGAAGGAGGAGGAAGAGGAAATCAAGGCTAAGAAGTGAGGTGAAGAACAATTCTATCATAGAGAAAGATTAAAACAAGTTGAGGAAGAGATCGAATGGATAAAAAATTATTACATTGTGAAAGATCTACCCAAAGAACAACAGGACGATCGTATATTTTGGATTAACGTTTCATTGGGTCCTTTTGTTGGTAAGTACAAGAAGCCACGCCACAATTATGAACCATCCCATGTTTCTTCAAGGGTGCACCATGTTATTCTTGCTAGGCACAGAGACGACAGGTTTGCGGCACAAGATGCTTATTCCAAGTGGAGAGGAGAGTCGTTTCTACATTTCGAATCCGCGTTGATTGTTGCATCTCGGACTGGGAAAAAAGAATAACATGTGATGTTTGAGTGCTGTAAATTCAAATTTTTAATATTAATCGGCGGTTTGATAAAATATGGAATTCCCGAATATGATTAATCGGATTGAAGTGTTATAATACTGTTGTTCCGACTACATAGTTTCAAAAAAAATTATAGACGTGCCTCGAAATACCCACCAAATCGGTAGATATATATTTAAGAGTTCTACCGATTATAATATTCAGAATCAAAACGTGTATCATTACCAACCGATTATAATATTCGGAATCAAAACGTGTATCAAAGAGCCTGATTCCTACATTCGGAATCAAAACGTGTATCATTACCAACCGATTATAATATTGCGACCGATTAAATCATATACCTTCACAAAAAAAATTCCAAAAAACTTGTACAAATTACATGTTCGAAAAAAAACGATCAAACATCGTCATCATCCGAGGGGATCAATTCGAGTAACTCTGCGGGAAAGTTATTATCCATAACGCGATCCCAATCAATCATGTTGGACTCATATTGTTTCACCCAATCCTTGCAATGGTTCATCGGGAAGTAATCGTGCCACTTACTCAACGGAGGTAACGGACAATCTTTCTTTACTCTTAAACAGATAAAATGCATTTCATTCACAAATGCCATTACGATTCTTCTATCTTTAACCGACTCGTCGCAAGCCGTTCTTGTGGGTGCAAACGTCATGCTAAGTCCATACATAGGAGGAACAAAGAAATGTACCACGCAATTCAAAACGTCCGCTAGGAGATATCCAAATTTAGGAATTGTCATCCAATACTTGGATCCGATTGTCTTCAATCCCCTTTGGCACTTCACACGCGCAACTAAGTCTTTGAACTCTTGTTCTTTGTCGTATCTATCTCCTCGCCTCATCATCTCCATATAAAAACCCTTGTCCTTCACTAGTTGTACCGCCATCTTATTTCTTAAATATTGGCATTTGGTGACATCTTCGATATCCGCCTCTCTAAAGTAACCCATTTGTTCCGTAGCAACGTGAAACCCACAATTTCCATCCCCATCAACCTCGTCAGTCGAAAAAACAAATGGAATGATAAGTGGAGGGAGTTGTTCCAAATACTCTTTCTATATTGTATACGTGGATCGATTTGGTCTTCCATTAAGATCTCTAGGGCAACGAAGAGTACCTTTGTCATCTTTTATAGTAAGAATTTCCATTGGTTGGGTTTGTTGCGAGGCGTTCATTTGCTCAACAACTTCTTCGACAACATTGGGTTGACTTACTTGAGAAGGCTCTGTAGAGATCTTTGGCCTTACTTGTCGGGTGGTTTGTCCACTTTGATCATTTCTTGGACGACCTCTTTTCTTAGGTTCCGTCTCATCTTCAAATTCCGCTTCCGAACGCTCGTGCCTAGACAATATTCTTTTATTAGAAAAATACTCCTTCAACTCTTTTCTTTGGATGTTCCTCGACACTTTGGTGTTCAGCCTACCGGTGTTCTTTTGCTTAATAGGTTCATCAACCTCCCTTAAACAAGGGTGAAGGGCTTCCTCCAAATTATGCATCAATATTTGCTTTTTGGTGCCGTTTGATGTAGCGTAACGCTCGACTATTCGTGCACACAATTCCGACTCAAAGAAAGACGGACCATCAACTACCGGGGTGTTCGGAGTGAAATTTAATTGCTTCCAAAATGGATGAATATCATTGATGTCAATCACTTCAACATACCTACCCAACTTATGACGACACGGGAGTCCAATACCTATCATATCCTTGCAAACACAAACCGTATTCTCGTCATCATACGTTTTATATAACTTCAATTGTTTCATCATGCGATTTATTGCCCATCTTGAAACTTTATGAACAACTCCCCTTAGAAGCAATTTTTCCTTAATATGTTCCATTGGGAATTGGTGTACACTAAATTGCATACATTTCCTAATCTTTACGAGATCACGATTGGTGAATTCATGGATTGCTTCTTGGATCGACACAACTCCATTTTGACTACCAATTAGTATTTTCTTTAGTCGACCATGAGACCCCTCCGCAATGCTTGTCGCCTCGTTCTTGAAGTTACGATATTCATATGTCCATGCAAACACAAACCTCTCCTTAATCGTTAACCATTGTTTTTTACAATACTCAACCGGTTTTGGGTAGTCCGTGCCGTATTCATCCTCAAATTTCTTCAAGTTACATTCGTAAATTTCCTCGGTCATCGACCAAACGATTTTGTCCCATGCTTTCATGAACATTTTCCAAATAATTCCATCCTCCTTCCACTTTTCTTCAAATAACCTATCCTCTTCCTTACGTTCTTCCACGGTTAATTTACTAATGCGCTCATCCTCTTCCTTTGACCTCTTGGTACCCTTCCTTGGTCTTTTAGCTTGGAAATGATGATGGCAATTGGTTTTGAGATTGTATTGAATGTGCCACGTACATTGCAAGTTTTGGGCTTCCGGAAACACTACCGCTATTGCATGCATTAAGGCTTGATCGTTATCCGTTACAATAACCCTTGGAAAACTATCACCGTTATAAATGGACCTCAACGTCTCCAACATCCAAATGAAACTCACATTGTTCTCATGATCCATTAAACCCCATGCAATCGTAAACGTGTTTTTGTCCGAAGTATGGCAAGCAATGTTCAACAACGGCATGTTATACTTGTTTGTCTTGTAAGTAGCATATATCAACACAATTTGATGAAAGCATTGAGCCAATTGGATCATTTAGGGATGTGCCAAGAAAATACGAACCACTATACCATCCTTTTCTTCCCTTCTCAAGGTGTAGCCGTGTAACTCCGCTAACCACTCCGATTGTTGCATGACCGTTCTACCATCCCATTCTGTCCTTTTGATCGTAGCTAGGGCCGACTTAATTGTAGACAAAGAAGACAAGTTCTCGGGGTCGTCCGCCTTTATTTTACTTAAGATCGCACTCGCTTTTTGGATCCGCATAGACCTCACCGTCTGCATTTGATGTGGTTTTAACTTGGCAACCATTACATGTCCAATTAAATCCAACGGATCATCATGGTTGTGACAACCGTTATCAACTTTATACATTTTATACTTCTTACCTTTAATACCATCGGGCTTATAGAATACAATCTTAAATGGGCATCCTATCTTCTTGGTATTGCTTCGGTATTTCCTATTCGTCTTCCGTACGTACTTACTATTCTTTCCCTCGTGACTCTTTCGCGTCCCACCTCGCTCACAAATCATTTCAAATCGAGTGTCACTAACATGATTATTTTGAACTACCACGCACATGTTATCTTTTGCCTTGTTCATAAGCCATTCCTTTGCCTCCTTCTTACTTCCAAATGTCTAAACGTGCATAAAACAAAACAAATCTAATAAGCATAACCATTTAACATATAAATTTTGAAAAGAAAAGAAAAGTAGTAATGAGTATGCCATATCGTTTGCATAGTATAGGGAAGTGTCGGGCCTCAAATAGATATTTGGTACTCAGTGTGTTATATTCGTAAGTTTATTCGAGAAATTATCTACCGAATCTGGGTAGTTCATGACATTCAATGCATGAAATAATCGGTTTTTCTTGTTTACAAAAGCACACAAACGCATACAAATCGAGTATTTGAGTTTCTTAACACAATACCTGCGTTTTACATGCATCGTTAGCTTCAATATCAGGCGATTCTCCATTTTCTTCCATGAAAGGGTCGTCTAGGTTTTCCCCTCCACAAAAGTTTGGATCATTCAACATATACCCCAAATCATCTTCGCCATGATTCTCACCTTCTTCTTCATATCCATCCATTTTTGTAGTAATAAAATGAGTTTTCCCTTTTTTCCTTCATCTTCTTCTCTATAACTCTAACAACTCAAAAATGAAAAAGAAATGGAAAAAATGAAACAAAAATCATTCTAATACTGCACCGACTACAATCGGAAGTCTGGGTAAATTTTTGTCTTCCGATTGAAATCGGAGGATAAAAATGTTATCATATCCTCCGAATATATAAGGGTAATTTTGCCATTACGAATTACGCGAGATAAGGGCTGGCTACATTTTCCCTTTGGGTGACCATTTTTGTTTTATTGTTGGCCCCTAAATTCTTTTGAGTGACCCCTGAAAACGCGAGGAAAAAAAAGAGATTTTAAATAGTGAAGCGATCGACATAATGCTTTAGAATTACCTACTTTGTCTCTCTCCCGCCTTTGTCTCAAAATCAGAGTTTTTAAACCTGGCGTTTTTAGGGGGCACTCAAAAGGATTTAGGGGCCAACAATAAAACAAAAAAGGTCACCCAAAGGGAAAATGTAGCCAGCCCTTATCTCGCGTAATTCGTTATGGCGAAATTACCCTTATATATTCGGAGGATATGATAACATTGTTACCCTCCGAATGCAATCGGAAGCCAAAATCGTTCCCATACTTCCGATTGTAGTCGGTGCAGTATTAGAATGATTTGTGTTTCATTTTTTCCATTTCTTTTTAATTTTTGAGTTGTTAAAGTTATAGAGAAGAAGGTGAAGGAAAAAAAGAGAAAACCCATTTTATCACTACAAGAATGGATGGATACGAAGAAGAAGGTGAGAATCATGACGAAGAACAAAATGTTGAGGGTTCACGACCGTTTAGAGAAGACGATTTTGGGGTATATGTTGAATGATCCAAACTTTTGTGGAGAGGAAAACATAGACGACCCTTTCATGGAAGAAAATGGAGAATCGCATGATATTGAAGCTAACGATGCATGTAAAACACAGGTATTGTGTTAAGAAACTCAAATACTCGATTTGCATGCGTTTGTGTGCTTTTGTAAACAAGAAAAACCGATTATTGCATGCATTGAATGCCATGAACTACCCAGATTCGGTAGATAATTTCTAGATTAAACTTACGAATATAACACACTGAGTACCAAATATGTATATTCGGTAGTTACAAGATACTAGTTTACTGCCGAATACGAGAAAAACCCCAAACTGGTTTTCCAAAAATATCTACATTCGGTAGTTATGTAGAGTTATTTACCTCCGAATGGCCCCAAAAACGAATTCCTCAGAAAATTTCAAAACTCAGTATTCTTATCCTTTACAATCGGTAATAGTTTAACATTATTTGACTGCCGAATATAACAGTGGCCTCAAAATAAAATTTCTGAAAACTTGAAAATCGGATGTTTATCGATTAAAGTTATCTCCCGGTTATTTATATTCGGCTGTTTTACTATATATTTTAGCTTCCGATTATATCATTTTTTGCACTCAGTAAACTGTGTACATTCATTTGCATAAATCCGGTGTTTTGGGTAACCGATATGATTCCGAATATAAAGTATTCGGAAGTTTGACTTATTTAATTACCTCCGAATATATCATTTTTTTCACTCAGTAAACTGTGTACATTCATTTGCATAGATCGGGTGTTTTGGGTAACCGATAGGATTCCGAATATAGAATATTCGGAAGTTTGACTTATTTAATAACCTCCGATTATTGTATAATAATTTGTTGCTTTCGTATGCAGGCCGTTGAAGAGTTTGTTGATGACTTCTATTTGAGGCCCGACACTTCCCTATACTATGCAAACGATTTGGTATACTCATTACTACTTTTTTCTTTTTTTCAAAATTTATATGTTAAATGGTTATGCTTATTAGGTTTGTTTTGTTTTATGCACGTTTAGACATTTGGAAGTAAGAAGGAGGCAAAGGAATGGCTTATGAACAAGGCAAAAGATAACATGTGCGTGGTAGTTCAAAATAATCATGTTAGTGACACTCGATTTGAAATGATTTGTGAGCGAGGTGGGACGCGAAAGAGTCACGAGGGAAAGAATAGTAAGTACATACGGAAGACGAATAGGAAATACCGAAGCAATACCAAGAAGATAGGATGCCCATTTAAGATTGTCTTCTATAAGCCCGATGGTATTAAAGGTAAAGAGTATAAAATGTATAAAGTTGATAACGGTTGTCACAACCATGATGATACGTTGGATTTAATTGGACATGTAATGGTTGCCAAGTTAAAACCACATCAAATGCAGACGGTGAGGTCTATGCGGATCCAAAAAGCGAGTGCGATCTTAAGTAAAATAAAGGCGGACGATCCCGACAACTTTTCTTCTTTGTCTACAATTAAGTCGGACATAGCTACGATCAAAAGGACTGATTGGGATGGTAGAACGGTAATGCAACAATCGGAGTGGTTAGCGGAGTTACACGGCTACACCTTGAGAAGGGAAGAAAAGGATGGTATAGTGGTTCGTATTTTCTTGGCAAATCCCGAAATGATCCAATTGGCTCAATGCTTTCATCAAATTTTGTTGATAGATGCTACTTATAAGACAAACAAGTATAACATGCCATTGTTGAACATTGCTTGCCATACTTCGGACAAAAACACGTTTACGATTGCATGGGGTTTAATGGATCATGAGAACAATGTGAGTTTCATTTGGATGTTGGAGACGTTGAGGTCCATTTATAACGGTGATAATTTTCCAAGGGTTATCGTAACGGATAACGATCAAGCCTTAATGCATGCAATAGCGGTAGTGTTTCCGGAAGCCCAAAACTTGCAATGTACGTGGCACATTCAATGCAATCTCAAAACCAATTGCCATCATCATTTCCACGCTAAAAGACCAAGGAAGGGTACCAAGAGGTCAAAGGAAGAGGATGAGCGCATTGGTAAATTAACCTTGGAAGAACGTAAGGAAGAGGATAGGCTATTTGAAGAAAAGTGGAAGGAGGATGGAATAATTTGGAAAATGTTCATGAAAGCATGGGACAAAATCGTTTGGTCGATGACCGAGGAAATTTACGAATGTAACTTCAAGAAATTTGAGGATGAATACAGCATGGACTACCCAAAACCGGTTGAGCATTGTAAAACACAATGGTTAACGATTAAGGAGAGGTTTGTGTTTGCATGGACATATGAATATCGTAACTTCAAGAACGAGGCGACAAGCATTGCGGAGGGGTCTCATGGTCGACTAAAGAAAATACTAATTGGTAGTCAAAATGGAGTTGTGTCGATCCAAGAAGCAATCCATGAATTCACCAATCGTGATCTCGTAAAGATTAGGAAATGTATGCAATTTAGTGTACACCAATTCCCAATGGAACATATTAAGGAAAAATTGCTTCTAAGGGGAGTTGTTCATAAAGTTTCAAGATGGGCAATAAATCGCATGATGAAACAATTGAAGTTATATAAAACTTATGATGACGAGAATACGGTTTGTGTTTGCAAGGATATGATAGGTATTGGACTCCCATGTCGTCATAAGTTGGGTAGGTATGTTGAAGTGATTGACATCGATGATATTCACCCATTTTGGAAGCAATTAAATTTCACTCCGAACACCCCGGTAGTTGATGGTCCGTCTTTCTTCGAGTCGGAATTGTATGCACGAATAGCCGAGCGTTACGCTACATCAAACGGCACCAAAAAGCAAATATTGATGCATAATTTGGAGGAAGCCCTTCACCCTTGTTTAAGGGAGGTTGATGAACCTATTAAGCAAAAGAACACCGGTAGGCCGAACACCGAAGTGTCGAGGACCATCCAAAGAAAAGAGTTGAAGGAGTATTTGTCTAATAAAAGAATATTGTCTAGGCACGAGTGTTCGGACGCCGAATTTGAAGATGAGCCGGAACCTAAGAAAAGTGGTCGTCCAAGAAATGATCAAAGTGGACCAACCACCCGACAAGTAAGGCCAAAGATCTCTACAGAGCCTTCTCAAGTAAGTCAACCCAATGTTGTCGAAGAAGTTGTTGAGCAAATGAACGCCTCGCAACAAACCCAACCAATGGAAATTCTTACTATAAAAGATGACAAAGGTACTCTTCGTTGCCCTAGAGATCTTAATGGAAGACCAAATCGATCCACATATACAATATACAAAGAGTATTTGGAACAACTCCCTCCACTTATCATTCCATTTGTTTTGTCGACCGACGAGGTTGATGGGGATGGAAATTGTGGGTTTCACGTTGCTACGGAACAAATGGGTTACTTTAGAGAGGCGGATATCGAAGATGTCACCCAATGCCAATATTTAAGAAATAAGATGGCGGTACAACTAGTGAAGGACAAGGGTTTTTATATGAAGATGATGAGGCGAGGAGATAGATACGACAAAGAACAAGAGTTCAAAGACTTAGTTGCGCGTGTGAAGTTCCGAATGTACGATGGCCCAAAAATCAGAATTTGGGAAAAACTTATACTTTTCAAATTTTGAAATTGAAATAATCGGAAGTATAATTAGTTACCCAAACTTTCGAATATGGGATGTCTAACATTCTATATTGGCCCTTGGAACCACCTAGAGCCAAGGCGTGGTTTGTTTTGAACTTGCTATATTCGGAGGATAATTGTTTTGTAAAGTTCCGAATGTACGATGTCCCAAAAATCAGAATTTGGGAAAAACTTATACTTTTCAAATTTTGAAATTGAAATAATCGAAAGTATAATTAGTTACCCAAACTTCCGAATATGGGTTGTCTAACATTCTATATTGTCCCTTGGAACCACCTAGAGCCAAGGCGTGGTTTGTTTTGAACTTGCTATATTCGGAGGATAATTGTTTTGTAAAGTCCCGAATGTACGATGGCCCAAAAATCAGAATTTGGGAAAAACTTATACTTTTCAAATTTTGAAATTGAAATAATCGGAAGTATAATTAGTTACCCAAACTTTCGAATATGGGATGTCTAACATTCTATATTGGCCCTTGGAACCACCTAGAGCCAAGGCGTGGTTTGTTTTGAACTTGCTATATTCGGAGGATAATTGTTTTGTAAAGTCCTGAATGTACGATGGCCCAAAAATCAGAATTTGGGAAAAACTTATACTTTTCAAATTTTGAAATTGAAATAATCGGAAGTATAATTAGTTACCCAAACTTCCGAATATGGGCTGTCTAACATTCTATATTGTCCCTTGGAACCACCTGGAGCCAAGGCGTGGTTTGTTTTGAACTTGCTATATTCGGAGAATAATTGTTTTGTAAAGTCCTGAATGTACGATGGCCCAAAAATCAGAATTTGGGAAAAACTTATACTTTTCAAATTTTGAAATTGAAATAATCGGAAGTATAATTAGTTACCCAAACTTCCGAATATGGGCTGTCTAACATTCTATATTGGCCCTTGGAACCACCTAGAGCCAAGGCGTGGTTTGTTTTGAACTTGCTTTATTCGGAGGATAATTGTTTTGTAAAGTCCCGAATGTACGATGGCCCAAAAATCAGAATTTGGGAAAAACTTATACTTTTCAAATTTTGAAATTGAAATAATCGGAAGTATAATTAGTTACCCAAACTTCCGAATATGGGTTGTCTAACATTCTATATTGGCCCTTGGAACCACCTAGAGCCAAGGCGTGGTTTGTTTTGAACTTGCTATATTCAGAGAATAATTGTTTTGTAAAGTCCCGAATGTACGATGGCCCAAAAATCAGAATTTGGGAAAAACTTATACTTTTCAAATTTTGAAATTGAAATAATCGGAAGTATAATTAGTTACCCAAACTTCCGAATATGGGCTGTCTAACATTCTATATTGGCCCTTGGAACCACCTAGAGCCAAGGCGTGGTTTGTTTTGAACTTGCTATATTCGGAGAATAATTGTTTTGTAAAGTCCCGAATGTAAGATGGCCCAAAAATCAGAATTTGGGAAAAACTTATACTTTTCAAATTTTGAAATTGAAATAATCGGAAGTATAATTAGTTACCCAAACTTCCGAATATGGGCTGTCTAACATTCTATATTGGCCCTTGGAACCACCTAGAGCCAAGGCGTGGTTTGTTTTGAACTTGCTATATTCGGAGGATAATTGTTTTGTAAAGTCCCGAATGTACGATGGTCCAAAAATCAGAATTTGGGAAAAACTTATACTTTTTAAATTTTGAAATTAAAATAATCGGAAGTATAATTAGTTACCCAAACTTCCGAATATGGGCTATCTAACATTCTATATTGGCCCTTGGAACCACCTAGAGCCAAGGCGTGGTTTGTTTTGAACTTGCTATATTCGGAGGATAATTGTTTTGTAAAGTCCCGAATGTACGATGGCCCAAAAATCAGAATTTGGGAAAAACTTATACTTTTCAAATTTTGAAATTGAAATAATCGGAAGTATATAACATTATATTGTCTTCCGAATAAATACTGGCCCAAAATGGGATTTTTCCTGTATCAGAAATTTTGAGATTTTTCAATATATATATATATATTCGGTAGTGAGTGTACTTCCGAATACTGTGTGTCTACTTAAATATATTCGGGAGACAAAAAATTCATTAAACTACCGATTATTACCAGTTTGTATCCAGGAAGATATGACCAACAATATTCGGCCGATAACCATCAAATATTTCTCCCGAATACTGTCGATGTTCTTGAGAAATGAAGAACACGACTACATTCGGAAGTAAAGGAGCATGAATATCACCCGAATCTGGATAAATAACCGAAAACCCTAGAATAATTTTTTCTCGATTCGCCGAATTAAAGCGAAATAAACCCCAAAAATGATAGATTCTTACCTAATTGGGGCCATTTGACTTTGGAGCGGAATTTTTTTTTTCTTCCACAATCGAAAGATAATAGGAAACTGGAAGAAGAAGAGTTGAAATGAGTAGAATTGTTTTTGATTTGGTTTTCATACAGTTTTACCATAAGGGCATTTATGTAACTTCAATATCATATAGGGTACCCCTTAACTAGAGTCTTTGGCTGGGTATAAATTGATGGCCCTAAATCCTTTGGGGTGGCCCCTAAAAACGTTAGGTTTTTAAACCCATGTGCTTGATCTAGAAGGAGGGAAATTTAAAACAAAGATTTAAATATTAAAAACTTTAAAAATGAAAATTTTAAATGAATGAAAAAAAACAGCGGGACAACAAGATCTAAATTCCCGCCAACTCAATTCCTTTTCCCGCTAGAAACTTAGATCTAGTTTTCCCCAAATATTTCAAACCACTAATTCAACCCGCCAGTACATTTATTGAGGCCCACGATTATTCAACCAAAAGTACAATCCTTACTTCAAAATCACTATTCAATCCACTTTCAATACATTTTACTAAATACCATCCTTCTTTAATTACTCGTTGACCCTTCACATCACAGAAAACGTTATCTTTACCGTTAACGTTAGGCTCAGATTTTCACGGCGAGAATCCCTGAAATACTCTTTAGTTCCCACTTCTCTCTACTAAGATCAACACAACTTCTCTCTCCTCTAGGGTTTCTCTCCAAAGAAAAAAAAAACCCAAATCGATTTCTTGATTTTAACATCAATCCATGGCTACTACTGAAAACCTAAAGAAGGTTGATGAGGAGGTACTAACACCTCCTTCTGATACAGAAATGGCGGAGAAAGATGAGGAAAGTGGAGGAGAAGAGAAAGAAGAGGAAGAAGAGAAAGAGAATACTAAGCCTAAAATTGAGGAATCAAAGAAACGGAGAGGAAATAGAAAGAAAAGTGAGGAGGAAGTAGATGAGGAGGAAGGAGAGGAGGAAGTGAAGGAGAAGAGTAATAAGAAGAGAAGAGGAAGTTCTGGTTCGAATGAAGCACCAGTGACACCAATTGATAGGCCTTCCAGAGAAAGGAAAACTGTGGAGAGGTATTCAGCTCCTTCTATTGAAAGAAGTGCTACACCTAAAAGCTTGTCCATTGAGCAGGTATACTAATCTTGTTGGACTTTTTTGTGTTATTAAACTTAGCTTTTTTCTTTTAATTTCTTTTGAATCTGTTGATTTGATCTGGTTTTTAGTTGTGAATGCAATAGCATTAGTTAATTTAGGAATACTTTCATGTGATTCTTGTGAAATTTTATGTGATTTTTGGGAAATTGGATACATTGTGTGAAATTTTAATTTGATTTACCTAAAATTTCAGGGTCCTGGAACTCAATTGAAGGACATACCAAATGGTAAACATCTTTAATGGATCCCTTTTTTTTCCCATTAATCTCTAAAAAAAGTATTTTTGTGCAAAATCTTGAAATTTTTAAGGGATATATATATATGCTGTAAAGTAACTATGAGAAAGTAAGATATGAAAATTGGGATTTTCAAATTGTGAGATTCCAAATTATCAATGTCGAAATTGTGTGTTATATTTGAGAAAGCAAGATCTCAAATCTAGTGCAAACGGTACAGTCAACTATGAATCTTACGATGGCATGATAGCATCCATCAAGGATAGGCGAAAGGGTTTGCTGTACTATTTTGTGGGCAGAGGAGTGTTTAAAAATTTGTTGGCTTTACTATACTTTTTGTTCCTCATTGCTTATTAAATATAGCTTGCAGAGAGGAACTTGTTGATCTTGCCCATGCTTATCATAATTTGTTAATCTCAGTTTTTTATACCCATCTGTGAGGTTCATCTTAACATTCATCACATCTGGGAGTCATAGTTATCCACAAGTAAAGTTCTAATATTTGATTTGTTTGACTAGTTATAACTAAACTGACCAGTGCTTTGGAACTGTTTCAGTTGCTTTCAAGTTATCAAAGAGAAAACCTGATGATAGCCTGCAGATGCTTCATGCAATTCTGTTTGGGAAGAAAGCAAAGGTTTGTTTCTATTTCTAATGACTTTTGATAGCCTAAGCAGTACGTGCTTGATTGTTCTTGTTTCTAGTGCATTCTTAGTGGTTCTTTAATGACTTCAAGATCATCGTGTTTATTTGTTTTTCTGAAGGAAATCGTTGTTCTTTTTTTTTTTGGCAGGTGCATCTTTTGAAGAGAAATATAAACCAGTTTTCTGGCTTTGTGTGGGTGGAAAATGAGGTATAGCGCAATCTCTGTTTATGAATCAATATGCCCCTGCAGTCTGGATCTTTTTCTCATGAACACCTTGAATAAGTATGGCATCTGCTTATTGTAGCTGGGTCTTATCTTTTCTACAGGAAAAACACCGGGGAAAGTTAAAGGAAAAGCTTGACAAATATGTTAAAGAAAAGTTAATGGATTTCTGTGATATACTTGATATTCCAATCATTAGGACGAGAATAAAGAAGGTTAGTCAGTAACACATAATATTCTTACTGTTGCTGTTTGAATAATAAACAGCTATTAATCAGTCTTTGCTATACTTTCAGGAGGAGCTCGTAGAAAAACTTGTTGAGTTTTTGGAATCTCCACATGCTACAACAGAAGTTTCACTTGCTGAAAAGAAACAGGTTTGACATTATCACCTTGTCTTACTTAATATGTTGGGGTTCATTTAGAAATGAAGTTTTGCTAAGTGCTGATTGTGTTACTATGTTAGTTGGAGGAAGCAAAAAAGAAAAAGAAGAGGTCCAAAGCAAGTGGAGAGACACAAACCAAGGTAGGTTCTTACTGTAAGAATCATTAACTCAAATAATTATTATTAGCTTCCTCTTTCTTGACCATATGATGCAATTAATTAAGAATACTTCTGGTCTTTCGAATGCGCTTCATTTCTGCTTTTTCCAAGAGATGGAAATTTGTTGATAGGCACCTGGGAGTTTGACGGGAAACCACTTAGTTATCCCTCACTGTTACTATTGATGGATTCATTGGTCTTCAACCAAGAAATCCCTTTCCTATTTCAAGGAAAGCTGGTTTCATTTTGATAAAACTAGTAGCAGCCATAATACATGAAATTCTATCCTTCTCTACGCTGTCTTGCCCAATGCCTTCGTTTGTTCTTAGAGTGAATAATTGGTACCGTGCATTTTGTGATATTGTGTAGTGTTCGAGCACATGTATGTTGTATGCGTTTCTTACAGATCCCAAGGGATATGTGTCTTCTTTTTTTCTTTTTCTTTTGATGTTTTGTATGGATGCTATCTCTCCTGCACCTTTGTTAACGATTTGCTTTGTTGTCTCTAACAGAAACGGAAGCAAAGCACCGAAGTTAAAAAGAAGAAAGAGAAAGAGAGTTCCTCTAAAGTGGAGGAAAAGGAAGAAGATGTAGATGAAGCTGACTCTGCGGAAACTGGAGGTGAGTCCGATGAGGATTCAGAGCAGAAGGAAGCAAGTGATCAAGGAGATAGTGAATCAGAGGAAGCAGAGAAAGAAAAGGAGCAAGAGAGCAAACGAGGTTCTGGTAAGAAGAAAACGAAAGAGGGATCTGAGATGAAGCCTGAGGTTGAGAAGGGTACTCCTGCAAAAACTGGAAAAAGCCCTGCAAAATCTTTGGAAAACAAAAAGACGCCGGCTTCCAAGAAAAGTCCTAAGGTTGATGATAATCCTTCTGGATCAGCCAAAGCCAAGATTTTGAAAAGTAAAAAGAAGAAAGAGGATGAGAAGAAAAGCCAGAAGAATCAGGATGCCAAAAATGAAACAAGCAATAAAAAGTCCAAGACTGTTGGAAAGTCTTCTGGCAAGGAACAAGGTAATATTCCCTTTTCATTTTTTTAATTGTTTGCACTGTTAATTTGTTAAATGCAGAAGTAGGATCCAAATACAAAGCTCTGGTGTCAAACAACTCTAGCTTTTTACTCATCTGATCGACCATGACTCTATTCCGAGGTTTGCAGGCGGCATATTTGAAGTTTGGATAAATCTTAAATGCATAATGCTTAAATGTTTTGGTTTTTGCTGTTTTTTCAGTGTTTAGCTGTGGGTGTTTTTGTTGTGGGTTTCATGTGCACACACTACTTGTGGTGATTAAAGACATGATTCATAATATTAGTGTTTTACAATTCCCCATGTCCATTTCAAGGTTTTAAATACGAATCTATTTCTGTAAAGAGCTTAGGTTTAAATTATCTTTTGTTTGAAGCGTAGGTTTAAAACATATTCTTCGATACTTCTATATGGTTTACTTTAGTGTCCTTGTTTGAGAAAGGTGCTTGTGCATCCATAATTCTTAATCCTCTCATCTGATGATTTGGAACTATTTTTTTTTTCCTGAACTAGGTAAGGGAAAAGCAAGTGCTAAGCCAAAGACAGAACCCAGCAGAGAAGAGATGCATGCTGCAGTGAGTAATATACTGAAAGAAGTGGACTTCAACACCGTGAGTATTTGCTTAGGGGAATATTCATTTGTTTTTTCTCCAGTTAATGCCGTATTTACTAGTTTTGCTATTAACAAAATCTACTGTTCACAATGCAGGCAACTTTATCTGATATTCTCAGACAACTAGGTAATGACTGTTTAGAAATCTTGAAAAAAATGCTACTTTTTTTTTTAACTTAAATTTGTGATGATCAACTTGAAAGATCACTGTCTTCTCCTTTTTACAGGGACCCATTTTGGTATTGATCTAATGCACAAAAAGGCAGAGGTGAAGGGCATAATTGAAGATGTGATAAACAATATGACAGATGAAGAGGAGGAAGAGGGAGCTGAAGATGAGAATGCTGCGAAGGAGGGTTCAGAAGATGAGGCAGACAAAGATAACAGCGATTCTTAGTTTCTACAGCTAGTAGTACAACAGGCTTGTAAGCCTTCTTTTTTTCTTTTTCTTTTCTTTATCATTTGTACAATAGATGTTCACTTATCTCTTGCTTCGCGGGATAATTGATTGCCCCTATATTTTTTTTCCTTAACTGGGTTTGCTTGTACAATAGTCAGTCATGCATGTATTTTTTAGTTTATTCAGTAAATTTCCTTTTCTCTTTTCATTCTTTCTGTTAATCTGTATTATGTCCTAATGCTCACTGCTGTTACGTAATTTTAGTTTTGAGTATTTTGAATTTACAACCAAGCCCGGGCAAATAGCTGACTGTCTGCCTGACCTGAAATTTGCCATAATTTTTTAAAATATGCCATGTGATTTGTGACCTAAAACCTCTCCGTCGATACCTAGAATTGGCAGTCTCCATTGATCTCATCGTAAGTTGTATTTCAAAATGCCTGACAATCCTGGATTTCTGAACACAACAAGTAGTAAAACACAAGGTAACCAAATTTCAGGTACAAATTCTAGTTATATTATTTTTATTAAATAAAAACCAGTTGCAAATAAAATCTCAAACTTCAGTTTTTATTATTTTTGAAAATGGCATACATGTTTTTTTTTACCTTGGTTTTTTCTTCTTCTTTCTTCCACCACCATCACCACCAGCAGCAAGCAACAGTAATTCCGTCGTCACCAAACCAGTGAGAAAAAATAGATCTGCAGAAACAACACCCCAGTCTCCTCCATCGACACCTCTTCATCTTTTTATGTTCACCTACAGTATTTTCGTCACCCATATCCGCCACCAACTACACCATCGTCTCCTCCACCAACACCAACATCACCTCCTTTTTCTATGTCTCGATTTTACATTTAGCAACACCTCCTTCTGCCCCATCACCTCCCCCTCCTTGTCTTTTCTTCCCCACCACCATATGTCCAGATCCGCACCAACAACACCTTCTCCTCCTCATTCTATCCTCTACAAACATCACCAGTACCTCCAGATCATCATCGTCGCAAATCATAATAAAAAAAATAATAATACATCATCAATGTCAAAGCTAGGATTTTGTGTTGGTGAAATGTCAGAAAAATGATGAAAACCAAATTTGGTTTCACCAAATTTTATAAAAACTAAACAACGTTGAAACCAACTTTTTGTGTTGGTGAAAACATCAGAAAAATGATGAAATCAAATTTGATTTCATCAAATTTTACAAAAACTAAACAATGTTGAAACTTGAAACCAATTTTTGTGTTAGTGAAATGTCTGAAAAACGGTTTCATCAAGTTTTACAAAACTAAACAATATTGAAACCAATTTTTGTGTTGGTAAAAACAGTAAGTTTTGTTGAAACCAAATTTGGTTTCATCTGATTTTTGCATACTTTTTTATCATGAAACTAAAGTTTAATGGTGAAACAATACGTTTATGTTATTAATGCGGTGCATTTGGTTTCTTCGTAGAAGTTGTGTTGGTGAAATGCAGATTTCATGTTAAAACCAAATTTGGTTTCATCATTTTTCTGCCTAATTTTTATCGTTAAAAAACTTGAAACCAATAATGTTGGTGATATTGGTAGTGGTGTTGCTAGTTGGTGGTAATACTGGTGAGTGGTGCTAGGTATTGGTGGTGGAGATGGTACCGGTGGTGGTTGGTGGCGGTGCTGGTTAGAGGTGCTCGTTGGTGGTGGTGCTAGTGGTAGTTGGTGTTCGGTCTGGTTGCTAGTGGTGGTGATTCGTGGTGCTAGTTGGTGGTGGTTGCTGGTGGTACGCGTCAGTGGTGGTGGTTGGTGGTGCTGCTAGTTGGTGATTGTGTTTCTACTAGTGGTGGTGGAGTTGGTTAGTGGTGCTGTTAGTTGGCGGTTGTGTTGTTGCTGGTGGCGCTGGGTGGTGGTTGAGTGGAGATGCTGATTGGTGGTGGTGAAATCAGAGAGAGTGGAAAAGTTTTTTTTTTTTTTTTTTTAATCTAGATCTGGAATTTGGTGTTCACCTGGGGTGGGGTTGATTTATTAGGTTTGTTGGGCATAATATAACTCACAATGGTATTTCAGACAGATTAAATCAAATGAGATTTTTGTGGATGATTTGTTTTGTTGGAGTTTTTGTATATAAATAATGACACATTTGGGGTTATAACTCACGACATGGTTTCCGAAACAAAAATTCTAGGTTTACCAGGAGAATTCCAGTGACTCAGAGTCATGTGTGGCCAATAAGTTGGTAAACATCACCCCAACAAGACTTCTAGGTGGCACACCAGAACTGTGAGATTCGGGAAACCCACGACATTTTTTCCTGATCAACGTAGAAACGTTGTTTCTGGGATCTACTCTGTGACCCAAAGGTAACCCATTGTCTCTTAATATTTCATTCCAAAATTAGTATCGGCCAAATGCATTTGCTCCATTAATTACCTAAACTAGGAATTGCTAGCTAATCCATTTTTGATGACCCGTTTAGTGTTATGTGCCTATCCCAGTTTATTATGTATTTGCATAATTATTATTATTTGGTCTTTAGAATTTCATGAGGATTAAAATTGAAACCAATGCAATGTATGGAATTGGTGTTATAATCGGAGTGTTATAGTTTGTAGGCATAATTTCTATTAGAAGTTACGAGTCAGTTGGTTTAGTTGTGTTTTAGATGAGGGTATGTGTCGCTTGAGTCTTATGAAGTTTTTTTACCTTATTTGTAGGAAGTTAAGAGATGCAGTTATGTAAATTATCCCATTCTCTCTATACATATCTTGTATAATCAGATGATGAAATCAGAGAATTATTATGCAAACGGGTTTTTAGTCTTTTCTAACAAAGGTATTAACGTCCCTCTAATGATTCTAGAGGTCCGGCGTCCCTCAAATGATACTACAACTATTTTCTATTAATTCATTAATAAAATAGGTAGAAAGAAGGATCAAGTCTCTATTATTTCCGCTTCTTCTTCCCATAAGCCATCTACAAGGTTTGTTACACAAGAACGTAAAAAGTGGTATCTAGATCCAGAAACAGATGCAAATAACAAGTTAAATCAGGTGGAGTTAGAAGTAAAAAAGATATCAACAAAGCAAAATCGGTTGGAGTTGGAAGTCAAAAACATATCAACCAAGCAACATGACATGATTAAGGATATGGAATATCCGTTTAAAGCCTTAAAAACTCGATTTGATATAATAACTGAAGATACAGAATGTGAGGATGAATCTAGTGCCATTAAAATAAATCGTAATGTTCATTCAGATGCAAGTAGGTGTTCCACATCGAAAGGTTTTTCTACACCAAAATTAAAATTTTCGGAATTCAACGGCAGTGAAGATCCAACAAGTTGGATTTGTAGAACGTAATAATTTTTCAATTTCCACCAAACTCCTGAAGAAGAAAAAGTTCCAACAACATCGATCTTTCAATTTGAAAGATGATGCTCAACTATGGTTTTAGATACAGAAAGAAGAAACTCTTGTTATAACATGGGAGGACTTTAAGAAGTGTGCTCTTAACAGGTATAATGCTACTCAATATCAAGTTTTTTCGGTGATTTAACCAAGTTGCAACAAACCGGCTCTATAGGAGAGTATCAAATCAAGTTTGAAATACTACTAATTCATACCGGTAAGTTGTCGCAAACTCAAAAAGTAGGTTGTTTTGTAAGTGGTTTAAGAGAGAGTATAAGCTTGCAAGCCACAATGTATGTCTGTTGCAATAGGATTTGCAAGGTTGTACATATCTGGCAATGAATAAGGGGCCATTTAATGATACCGAAGCAGTAGTGTCAAATCCTTATTCCATTGCTCATGTGATTAACAAACTCTTACAAAAGGAGTTTAAGGTACGTGTGACAAAGGTCTATGTTTTAACTGGGATGAAATATTCAAACCATGACATCTTGTAAGAACTTTTCTTTATTAAAGGTATCTACGATGAAAGTGAATATACAGAGAGATGAACTTTAAAAGTTCTTGAGGACAAGAGCTATTTCAAGGAGGAAAGAATGATATGTGTTGATCCTAGTTTATTATGTATTTGCTTAATTATTATTATTTAGTTTTTAGAATTTCATTAGGATTACAATTGTTAAACCAATCCAACGTGTGAAATTTCTGTTAGAGTCGGTCTGTCATAATTTGTAGGCATATTTTCTATTTGAAGTTACAAGTCAGTTGGTTTAGTTGTGTTTTAGATAAGGGTATGGGCTAGTTGAGTCCTATGCAGTTTCTTTACCTTATTCGTATGAAGTTAAGAGATGTATTTATGGAAATTCTATCATCTGTATAAATATCTTGTTGTAGTAGGGTGATTCTGGAGAAAAAAGTAAAAGTGGGTAGGTTGATGAGAAGCGAGTCTAGACTCTAAACAAGTGTACAACACAGGAGTATTTTAGATTCGAGAGATCAATTTATACAATTCTGTACTAAACCAAGAAATGGCCGTTCCAGTCTTGCTTCGATCACCAAATGAAGGAGAGGGATGATCTTAGGGTGGAAAGAAGAGAAGGTGTTGAGATCAGAGAGATAGATTTTGTAAGGTGTGATTGTTTATGACTTATCTCAGAAAAATGGAGCTTGTTGCAAAATATTGTAAGCTGTAAGTTTTCTGGATATTTGTGTTGATCATTATTCAATAGATTTAAAATCTATTTATATCAAGTCATAGTTGAACACACTGATCTCATAGGAAGTAGGAGTTGTAGAGTAGTGAAGTAGTGGAGATCGTGTGAAGGTGGTAGAAACCGTGTCCCTATTGCTAAGGGGGGACTGGACGGTTTTCTCACCCATTACTCCTTTATTTACCAACTCTCCGCTTTTCCTGTCACTTTCTCATGATAGGCGTTTTGTACACCACGCGCTGTAGTCCGTCAGACCAATACCCTGATGAACATCCCCCATTTATGACATTATTGATGTCTCGGGTAAAATATGAAAGAAATCGTATTTCATGAATAACTTGTCTTGCATGACTAGGATGACCTGTATGACTAGATCGACAAGTTGTGTTGTGTGTAACATGATTATTTCATCACCTCTTCTTGATTGAAAAGTAGTCGTGGGAAGTGGATAAAAAGACGTGATTGTTTAATCAACTAAACAAGTGGTGTTGATCGTGCATGTAAGGCATGGAACAATCACGTATGATTTATGCTACATACAGGTAGTGGCAAGACAAGTCTCTCTTGTCAGGGGAAGCACTAAGTGGCGTGCTGCTCTTCAGTTGGTTATTATTAGGTTTTTATTCAAAATCGATACATGTAATGTATCATTAATAATAAGCAGTTTGAATCTGTCGCAAAACCCTTAATGTTTAAAATATTTAACACATGCGACTCACACTGTCAGTCTTAAATATTTTTAAGAAGCATGACCGGCCTTCTTTGTTCGACTATATATTTATTGCTGCACATGTGAGCTACAGAAAATGTGATTGGTCCATTGGGAAGAGGGCTGGCTGGTGGCAATCATGGCACCTCATTGGTCGACAAAAATTAAATCTAGACCGATTAAACTGGCTAGTGAAGTCGAGTGGTCGAGATGAATTTGTGACTATCTCAGACGGTTTTTTGACTTAATTAGGGTTTTGGAATCAACTCGACTAGCTTACTTTGGATAGCTATTGGGAGCGAAGCATGTAGGCTAGGAGCGTTCCTATTGGCTGAAAAGGTAGAGGGGCCGGCGGTGATTACCATGAAACTTGTTTTGTCGTGTAGGGAAGGAGCTAAGCTAACTCAACTGACCGGCCAAGTTGGATAGTTGTGACTGATTCGTGACGGACTTGGGCAGTCAGGATTCAATCCCTTAACAGAATAACGATATCGACTAGCGTTTTTTGTCCATTCACCGGGAACGAAACATGTAAGCTACTAGCGATCCGATTGGACAGAGTAATACACGAGTGATAGGTAGTCACGATGGCCGAAAATAAGAGGAGCTAGGTGTTGTAGCAAAAGTGTTTCTGCAACAATCCTCGAGATTCGTGTGTGAAGATGAAATTTAAGCCGTTAGATAACTCAACAGTATTTCTCGCGATACACTTTTGGTAGATGAAGAGACTCTACTACTTGTTGAATCAACTCCGTATCTTCAATAATTGTTGGTAGTTGAAAGTGGGGGTACCTGCAAAAGACACTCCGATGTCTTATTGAGTAAGAGCTCTAAGCAGGTTTTATGGAGAGAGAAGGATTAGAAATGTGTATCTCTCTGGTTGAAATTCCTTTTCTATTTATAGGTAGTGGAGGAAATGTATCCAGTCCTATTTACGTCTAGATACATTTTGACTATGTATCTGGACAAAATGCACTCCAGGTTCATTCTGGTCAAAACTAATTTCCTTATTTTTAGGATCTATAACCTCCAAGTCATACTTGATCTTCTTCAATTTTCCCTTTTTGTAAGGGTTCATAACTTCCGGAGTTTAAATATACCTGGTCTTTAACTGATTCCTCCTTTTTCTGGGGATCAGTAACTTACAGGGTTTAAATGTTTACCCAGTCTTTAGAAGCCAACAAATCAGGTTAATAACTTCCAGTGGGCTTAGACATCATTCCATGAACCAAACAAATGTCTTATTTGGGCTGAAGAGTTGTTAAGCCCACTCAATATGAATGGGTTGAAGAATTGTTTAGCCCACTTAATGTTAATGGTCCAAACATCTCCCCCTCTTAGTTCCCAACTTGTTGGTGAATTAAGAAAAATATTCTGGATTAGCTATTTCGCCATTGTTATGTTGACGCCCCCAAACTATATTGCAGGAGTTTCGGGCGTATCTTCATATAATAATATCGAACTTCAAGTTGTAAAGTCTAGCGGAAGGATCGCTCATAAATATGACGTTCCCCTTAGTCGTCGTCTTAAATTACTTTTTTTGTTGTGTTTTTTTATTTTTGGTTCACCAAATAACATTTCAAATAATTTTTCTGGCATGGGACGCTGATGTCAATCACTGTATTCGGGTACTATTAAGTCCCATTTGGGTGAATCTCCATATTTCCTGAAAACCAGCATTTGGGTGAATCTCCATATTTCCTGAAAACCAGCTTCTTTATCTAACCAACAGTGTTGACTTGTTTAGAGAACAAGATATACCAAGAAGACTGATTTGGATTCTCTGTTTTTTCTGTTCCACCTTTCTCGAACCGCGCAACAAACTTGACATTTCTTTGCATATAAATAATGAGGATACTTTCTCAATTTAATCACTCTTGTAGCCTGTACTTTCCTTGCTTTTGTTATTTTTATTTAATCTTTTGTCCATGCGATTCCACCCAAGGTACGATCCTCTCCTTATTGTTTCATCATCTCTTTACAGAGAAAATGAGATATTTTCTTTTTTTAACACTTGATATGCTTGTGATGTTTTACTGTCACCACCCAATGCATCTTCTCTAGTATAAGATTGGGTCGAGTGGGCATTCCCACCCACTTCCCAAACACCTTTACACATCAGTCTAAGAAGGGCCTGTCTCTTGCGGGTTTTCCCAGAGAAATCCAGGGACGGCTAACCATTAGCCGTTCTAAGCAAAAAAAAAAAACGAACAACAATCAACAGTTCTTCAAATAACGGTCAGTGATAACCCGTTTCATTGAAAACGGTTATCCATTAACCGTTATTCTTATCTTGACCAGTCAAACCCTGTTGAACCGACTAATCATTAATCGTTTCCAGTTTAGGCAAAAGTTCCAGGAACAACGAACACAGTTCATTCATTCTGTTCGTGTTCTTCCCCTTTCTTCCTTCTCTTCTCAAACAAAAACCCTAGATAACCAAATAAACATCACCTACACAATTTCAGGATTTGGGTTTGTTGAGGAAGCTCTTATTGAAAGTTGGGGTTATTTTTGAGGAGGTTAATCATCTCAATAATCAAATGTAATCCAATAAACTTAAAACCCTAAATTTTTTTTTATTTTTTTTTCAATTGAAAAGATTTTCATTAGTTATGAGATGAATAACATAAATTGAATTAGTTACCATTGCGTGAGGACTTGAATTTGTTTAACATTGTTAATTTTAGGGACTTGAATTTGGTATGATTGAAAATGAGATAATTTAGATTGTATGTCTAATTGTATATGTAATTTACACGTTATAGATATTATCATGGTCATAAAATGCTGCACTTTTGTTGGAATTCATTTGCAAATGTTGGTGGTATTAAACTTTGTTATACTTGAATTCTTGTGTTAACTTTGTTAGATGTCCATTTTGACACCATTTCATCGTTACTCCGGTGTTGTTGTTAATTGAAGAATGTCTTTAAGGAGATATATGTCAATCAAATTGGGGGTTCGTCTGGCGATGATTCAGATGACGAAGATACAGATCAAAATTTTCTCATGCTATATCAATGTATGCTGCAACATACTCATAATTTGCATCAACCCGTTCCAACCCAAGTGACGAAGAGAGAATCAATCAATAGAAATCTTGCCGAAGCGGATGCAAGGTTGATGCATGATTATTTGAATGATGGTTTCACTTGGGGATCCAAAACGTCCCATGGCTGTTTACGTATGTATCGACCCCTTTTCTTAAGAATTATGCACAAAATATGTGTGGTTGACCCCGAATTTCGACAAAGAAAAGATGTTGCAAGAATTCTAGGTCATAGCCCACACATGAAAACGTATGCCGTTATGAAGTGCCTTTGTAAAGGTATCCTACCTGATAGCATTGATGATTATACCCGTATGGCTGCTTCTACTATTTACTATTATATTAAGAAGTTTTGTGATGCAATTATGTTTGGGTTTAATGCGGAATACATGAGACGTCCCACTGTGAATGATATCAAGTGGCTGATGAAGGAGAACGCAGCTAGAAGATTTCCAGGAATACTTGGTAGCCTTGACTATATGCATTGGGGTTGGAGGGTGTGTCCGATTGACGAGGCGGGAACACACACATGCCACCTGTGTTCTTGAGACGGTTGCTTCATACGATAGGTGGTTTTGGCATGGTTATTTCGGAGTGGGTGGATCAAGCAATGATCTTAATGTTTTGAAGTCCTCCAATTTGTTTGATGACAATCTCAATGGTATTGCACCACCTTGTCATTTTACTATCAATGGGAACCAGTACACGCAGGGGTATTATTTAGTGGATGGAATTTATAAGAGTTACTCTGTGTTAGTCCAAGCTTACGGTGCATCCAATGGTATTCCAATTCTCGAGTTATTTAAAAAATATCAAATGGCTAAGAGGAAAAATGTGGAACGGGTATTTGGGACACTGCAAAGTAAATTTAGGATCCTTTACCACAGATGTAACTACTGGGAGAAGCAAGATATGAAATCGATCATGAGAACCTGCTTGATATTGCATAATATCGTTGTAGAGGATGAACATCGTGACCCGGAGAGGAAATTTGTGCCAGACCCACCTCATGCACCTATAGTTGGAAACTTGAGGCAGACGAGCGAGGCATTACAAAACCCAGTTCTTCAGGAGAAACTTCGTGCGGATCTTGCAGCTCATATATGAGAACGACATGGTCAAGGTCTAAGGGATGGTGACATGCCTGGAGATACGATAGACAACGAGTGGGATTCGGGAGAAGACACAGACGAGGTTGATGTTGATCAAGACCATTACGATCCAGGACAAGTTTTTTTGGCCTCCGATTCAGAATGATTTTATTATATGTTTTTTTATTTATGTAAGCGGTGAGACATGGTTACTAAAAATTTAAATTTAAATTAAGAAAAAACATTACATTTGCAGGAAAATATCAAAAACATTACATTTGCAGGTACTAAGAAAAAACATTACATTTGCAGGAAAAAAGAAAATACATTACATTTGTTAAATAACACAACACAGAAACACACAACATTAAGATAACCTATAAAATAATCATATTATATTCTTTTAATAACTTGGTAGATTATGAGATATGTTCTGGATTGATTAACAAATGCACTCAAAATATATCGTTAACGCTTGAGTGACGAAATGTTCTTCTTCCTTGCTCAGTAACTTAATTTTGGCTAAAATTACGTCATTATCTGATTCCCGTAGACAAATCCTAAAAACCTTGCAATTCATCTTGAAGAAAGCTAGGTGACACAGAAGAGAATTCAAGGATCTTTGGGTCACACCCGCTCTTGAATGAAACTCGACCGACATATCGTTCCAAAAAGTTTCAGCTGGCATATCCAAAAAATCTGGTCGATATACTACAGTGCAAAAGCTTCTCACAAGTTGAATGTCTTTTTGTTCACTAAAATTGACCATTATTTTTTCTACAAACTAACAGAAAACAAAATGTAAACCAACAAATTTGATAAATCGAACGGTAAAACTTGAGTGGTGAAATTTATGTTTGATATTTGAACGTTAGAGAAAAACGTTAATTGTTAGCCGTTCTTCCAGGTAACCATTAGATTAGAAAGACCGTTGATGATCTAAAGGCAACCAAAGTACAACGGGTAACTATCAACCATTTTATTTCTTGTCCGTTAGATCTTCAACAACCAGATTCATTCTGCGGACAAAAATCAGAAACGACTAATCATATGCCGTTTTATGATTAGCCGTTTCTGATTTTTCTCCGCAGGATGAATCTAGCCGTTGAAGATTTAACGGTTTAAAGGGTTGCTGCACCGACTAAGTGCAGTCGTGATGCCTGCGACAGTGAGTTAGGTTTAATTTTCAGTAATTTTAATTTAAGGCACTACTTAGTTTAAGTACCCAAATAAAATAAAATTGTTTACACATCTTTGTCACTTATATTTACATATTCTACAAACTAAATACGACTTAGCAACTCCATGTGTACACTACAACAAGTCCACAAAAATTGCCAATTTTAATTAAGGTGAGCGCAATGCACCTAAGACAAGTGGATCCAACTGTAATAAAAATTTGTATGCGACATTTAACCTCAGGTGTGTCTACCCGTATAGAGTAAATGCTATTGTCAAAACGAAATATAAAATGCAAATGAGTGTACTTGGAGTGTAAACGAAAAAAGGTCAAGGAACAAGTAGCCATTAACCGTTCTAAGAAAGGAAAAACGGTCGATGATTAACCGTTCCACTGGAACGGACAATGATTGTCCATTATTATGAAGAAGAACGATTAATGATTGGCCGTTTTCTATTTTTTGCGATTTTCTTGGCTGGGAATGGCTTGGGCATGCCCATAAGACTCATTCTAATACTTCATTTTAGAAATGGAGAGGGCCACTACTTGTTTGCACGTCTCTTCATGATTCTTTATTCTTTATTTTTTTAATTTTTTAAAATGGAACTTTTGCTGCACTGTCCCGTATAAAGTATGTTGGAAATCATTATCTCCGTCAACTTGTCTGCCATATATCATCTTCTCTGTTTTCTTTTTTTAATAAATATTTCCTTTTTCTGTCTTCACAGATGGCTAATGAGAATGACGTACGAGCTCTTGAATGTGTCCCTGAAGCCAAAAAAATGTAAGAAAGTTCTGATAAGGAAGCCCAAAATGCCAGCAACGCCTATGAAATTAATTCCTTCCTCCAGTGAACCCATGTAGCAAAAAATACCAGTGACGCCTGTGGAATTGTTTCCCTCTTTTGGTGGATCCATGAAGCACAAAATGCAAGTGACGCCTGTGGAATTATTCCCCTCCTCCAGTGGACCCATTAATGGCACTTCAGCTGACACTTCAGCTGATCCTTCGATGGTCCCCGACTCCCCGTCTTACACTCCCAGTTCACCGGGCAAGTCCTTGAGAGATGTCTCCAAAGGGGTGACTCCATCTGATATGCGCCCAAAATTCATGGTGATGCCCACGAAACAAAACGACGTACCAATCACCAATCACGGAGGATGAATAGCTAATATTTAACTCTAGCGTTGCCAAAGGTTTGGCCTTTGAATGTCTCTTGCCAAGGGATCGTGTTGTGTTTTCCCATATCTCTGACCCAGAAGAAATGATGGAAATTTGTTTTCAAAATACGTCCCGTTTGCTGGCGTCTATTGAGCGTGTAAATCAAATTCAGAGAGCTGCTACCGCTGACCGTGAGAGGGTGATTCGGGAAGCTCTTGCTAACAGGGACCATGAGATAGAATGCCTTAAGTTTACAATAGCTCTGAAAGAGTTTGAGATTGAAGACCTCCGAGCCGATGTAGAAGAATACCATTGATGATGATTTTCTTTTTTTATATATATTTTTTAGCTTTTGAAGTAGTATTCGTTTTCTCATTCATCTTTAGGAATTTTCATTAGCAAGTTGTTTTTTTTTTGAAAATTGTTAGGCATTGAATAATAATAGTTTATTATATAAGCGTTTTTTTTAAAACTCTCGTTACCCTGAGACGGGGTTCCATTGCCCATGGAACAAGGTCCTTACTATTTTTGAGACTGCACTAAACCGGTTTAGGTTCAGCTTTCTCGCCAATTCGCGTAAGTAATGATTAAGACCGTGCAAGGGACATTTCTTGAATTATTCCCTCTAATCAAAGCCAAGTGATTTTTGGTTCTCATTGCCCTGAGATGGGATTTCATTGCCCATGGAACAAGATTCTTGCTATTCTTGAGCCTGCGCTAAACTGGTTTAGCTTGCTCGCAAATTTGCGCAAGTATTGACTAAGACCGTGCAAGGAATATTTTTTGAAATATTTTCTCTAATCAAAGCCAAGTTGGGATCGGTGCTAGCTGTGCGAGAGTTATTGTTTAACAGCTCTGGCTAGTATGCCCGAAGTTTATGTCCGATCTTAGCTATGCGAGTATTATTACTAAACGGCTCTGCATAGTACCGAAGTGTGTGCATCATGCATTTGTTTATGAATTGTGCACTTGTATGTGAATTATGAATTTGTTATAGGACTATGAAATATGAATATTGCAAACAAATTAAGCAATCATTTAGGTTTACCTCATGAGATATGCCTCTCCTAATTAGAGAATATGAATACCTTATTGTCATTGCCGTGCTCTGACCTTCTCGTTATGGATATCCATCCATATTAGTCTGGTCCTTAAGCGTAGATAAAAATCATTTATTATAGGGAAATGATTATTACATTAATGATAGAATTTTTTCAAATTGAAAGAATTCCATGGTTTTGGTTCTATGTGGCCATTGAATTTTTTTAGCCAGTATGCTCCGCCGCCAGCAGACCTATCAATGAGGTAAGGACCCTCCCAATTAGCATTCAACTTTCCACTGTTGGGATCAAGTGTGCTAGGCCTGGTCTTGGGTTACAACTGTTCTCCTGGCTGAAATACCCGTTCTCGAGCTTTCTTGTTGTATTGAAACTTCATGGACTGTTGATAAATGGCCAACCTTCTAGATGCTTCTTCTCGAACATCTTCTAGGAGTTCTTTATCTCTTGCTAGGATCTCCGAGTTTTGGCCTGAACGTTGGGCTAGTGTTTTTGTTGTTGGGACAAGCAATTCCACTGGAGGTACAACTTCCACTCCGTAAGCTAATGTAAATGGTGCAAATCCTGTCGACCGCCTTGGTGTTGTTCTGTATGCCCACAAGACTCCGGGTAAGAACTCCGTCCATCTCCCTTTAGCTTTCTCGAGAGTTCGTTTAAGGTTGTCCAGGATCACTCGATTGGTTGCTTCAACTTTCCCGTTACTCTGTGCATAATAGGGGGTGGAAAAATTGTGCTTGATATGTAATCCGCCGCAAAGGGATTTGACCGTTTCTGAGTCAAACTGCTTTCCGTTGTCAGATATGATAGTAAATGGTACGCCGAACCTGCATAATATGTTCTCCCAAATAAACTTTCGGACATGAACTGCTTCAGTTCGTACCAAGGCTACCGCTTTTACCCATTTGGTAAAATATTCAGTTGCTACTAGAAAATATTTGACGCCCCCAGGTACAGTAGGAAATGGACCTACGATGTCCAAACCCCACATATTGAAGGACCAAGGGCTCATAACGGGGTGCAACTCATTTTCTGGCGTTTTTAGAAGGGGCCGTGCAGTTGACATGGCACACATTTCTTGGCGTATTCCTTTGCGTCCCTTTGCATGTAAGGCCAAAAGTATCCCTGAGATAAGAGTTTTGTGTGCTAATATCCTTCCACTTGAATGATTTCCGCAACATCCCTCATGTGCTTCGACCATCAACTGTTTCCCTATATCTGGAGTCACACAACGCAAATATGGCTCCATTGCAATTGGTTTTTTGTAGAGTTCACCTTTGATCAATACGTACCTCCATGCATTTTTTGATATTTTTCCAGCTTGATATTTATCTTCTGGAAGTTCTTGAGCTTGTAGGTAACGAATATATGGCAATCTCCAGTCTTCGATATCCATGGGATCACTCTCTTCTTTTCCGGTGAATTATCTTGCATAGATTCACCTATTTCATTGTTGCATATAATATTTGTTGCATAGGAACCCTCCTGAATGCTTGGGAATTCCTGAAATTCGAAAACGATATACCTTGTGGTATCAGACTCCACAGCTGATGATAGGTATGCAAGTGCATCTGCATGCCAATTCTCCACCCTCGGTTTTTTCTCGATGCTGAAAACGTCGAACTTCTTTGCTAATTCAGTTATACACTCGAGATAAGATGCTATTTTTTCATTCTTCGCCTTATATGACCCAGTAAATTGATATGCCACTATCATTGAGTCGGTTGTCAGTTTCACTCTTCGTGCCCCAGGTGTAGTGCAGTTTTTAAGCCGGATATTGCTGCTTCGTACCTGACTTGATTGTTAGAGGCTGAGAATCCTAGCCGGATAGCCTTTTCCACCTACAACCCGTCTAAAGAGACCAATAAACATCCAACGCCAGCTCCGTTAGTGTTTACGGACCCGTCGGTGTATAACTTCCATAGTCTTTCTCCGTCTTTTGGTAACTATGATGGATCCACAAAATTAGTCGATACATCTCTCTCGCTCAAGTATGTTTTGACTGTTTTAGAATACTCCCATGGTAGAGGAATCAGATTTCCTTCCACTTCTTGTAGGATTTCATCGTCGATGGTCGACTCTGATAACAGAATATCATCTACAGGAAAATTTGCCATCAATGACGCTAGTGCATGTCCTATCTCGGCTGTTCTTGGCTCATAGGTGATCCCGTAAGCGCCAAAGTAGGTTGCCCACGTAGCAAGCCTGCTTGAATCATCTGCTTCAACAAACACTTTTCTTAATGGGTATTCTGTGTATACCAAAATCTTTCGTCCTCCTCCGAAGTAAGGTTTCATACGTTTTTCCGCGTGTACCAGTGCCAGTGCTATCTTCTCAATCTTTGAGTACCTTGTCTCCGCCTCCGTTAGGGATTTACTAACTGAAAAAGTGGGGGTACAACAACAACACCCAATATTTCGCTTAACAATCTGTATGAACAAACTCCAAGATACTTTCTAGAGAATCTACTAGACAGTCAGACTCAATCTAGATAAAAGTATATCAATGAGTTTATATCTCAATCTCTCGATTAGATCTTTACTCAAACAAATAGAAATCTACGAGTCTTTATCAAAGAGGGATAACTTGGATGGTACCAAAGACCAATATCCAAGTGTCAATCAATTTAAATCAACAACCAAAAGGTCGGATATTCTAATTGATTGAAAAACGCACAACCTGTGATATTTCAATTATATAAACAAATATAATGCGGAATAGAAATAACACAGACACCAGAATTTTGTTAACGAGGAAACCGCAAATGCAGAAAAACCCCGGGACCTAGTCCAGATTGAACACACACTGTATTAAGCCGCTACAGACACTAGCCTACTCCAAATTAACTTCGGTCTGGACTGTAGTTGAACCCCAATCAATCTCACATTGATCCAAGGTACAATTATGCTCCTACGTCTCTGATCCCAGTAGGATGCTACGTACTTGATTTCCTTAGCTGATCTCACCCACAACTAAGAGTTGCTATGACCCAAAGTCGAAGACTTTAATAAACAAATCTGTATCACACAGAAAATTCTACGGTAATAGATAAATCCATCTCCCACGAATATACCTACGGGTTTTGTTCTGTCTTTTGATAAATCAAGGTGAACAGGAACCAATCAATAAACCGGTCTTATATTACCGAAGAATAACCTAGTATTATTGATCACCTCACAATAATCTTAATAGACGCAGCAAAAAAGATACTGTGGAATCACAAACGATGAGACCAAGTGTTTGTGATTACTTTTCTATCTTGCCTATCGGAGATATAAAATCTCAAGCCAATTATTTCAATTGTACTCGTACGATAGAAACAACAAGATCAGATCACACAACTACAAGAAAAGTAGTATCGGTCTGGCTTCACAATCCCAGTGAAGTCGTTAAGTCGTTAACCTGGTTTAAAAGAAGAAACCAAAGGTTAAAGGAGAATCGACCCTAGATATGCAACTAGTATCACACACAAGGTGTGGGGATTAGGTTTCCCAGTTCCTAGAGTTCTCCCTTATATAGTTTTCAAATCAGGGTTAAAAATCAATGTTAGCTTGGTAACAAAGCATTCAATATTCACCGTTAAATGAAAACCTGATTAGATTCAAGCTAATATTTCTCAACTGTTGGATCGAAAACTTAGCTTGTTACACACAAATGAAATGTCCAATTTTGGGTTTACGAAACGTTCCCAAACATTAATATTTGTTGGTTCAACAATAGTTAACCAAATGGTTAGCCATATGATTACTTTCATATCAACCATATTCTTCTTCACCATAACTAGTTCAAATGACTCAAATGAACTAGTTAGAGAGTTGTTTAATTGCTTAGATCTTATGTAACTACACAAGACACAATCGAAGAAAAAAAGGTTTGATTCACTCGAATCGGTTCATGAACTTTATAGCCACGGTTTTCAAAAGAATTCTTTAGTTTAAATAAACATGAGTTCAAGAACAACCGGTTTTAGATATAACCTGCTCACCAACCCTCATGTCAAATCTACGGGTATTTCTACTGCCCTATCCGCTTGCACAATATGCGAGGCCAAACGAAGGCCCCTATTGGCGAGGGAGTTCGGAAGCGAGTTTAGCATATTTGTTTGGGGTTGGTTACCACCCCTTGGAGATACACTAAGATTGGCAGTATCACTTAAAGGTGGAGTTGAGATACGTGTCCATCGATTTCCTCTACTTATCCCTTGTGGATAAGTTCTTCCAGAAGGACACCTTGCTGCCATTGTTGCTGGTGACGTTTCAACTCCTTCCTGACATGGGTGATCGACGTCACTATGATTCCCTCGGACTCTGGTGTCGATGTTTTCATTCCCATCATTTCGATTTTCCTGTGATGTTGCCATGAATCTTGATCTGTTTTTTTTTTTGAAGAATCCTTCTCTGTCCCTCGGTGGGCGCCAAAAGATGTTGTAGCAAAAGTGTTTCTGCAAAAATCCTCGAGATTCGTGTGTGAAGATGAAATTTAAGCCGTTAGATAACTCAACAATATTTCTCGTGATACACTCTTGGTAGATGAAGAGATTCTACTACTTTTTGAATCAACTCCTTATCTTCAATAATTGTTGGTAGGTGAAAGTGGCGGGTACCTGCAGAAGACACTCCGATGCCTTAATGAGTAAGAGCTCTAAGCAGGTTTTATGGAGAGAAAAGGATTAGAAATGTGTATCTCTCTGGTCGAAATCCCTCTTCTATTTATAGGTAGTGGAGGAATTGTATCCAGTCCAGTTTCCGTCTAGATACATTTTGACTATGTGTCTGGACAAAATGCACTTCAGGTTCATCCTAGTCAAAACTGATTTCCTTATTTTTAGGATCTATAACCTCCAAGTCATACTTGGTCTTCTACTGTTTTCCCCCTTTTTGTAAGGGTTCATAACTTCCAGAGTTTGAATATACCTGGTCTTTAACTGATTCCTCTTTTTTTTGGGGATCAGTAACTTCCAGGGTTTGAATGTTTATCCAGTCTTTAGAAGCTAACAAATCAGGTTAATAACTTCCAGCGGGCTTAGACATCATTCCATGAACCAAACAAATGTCTTATTTGGGCTGAAGAGTTGTTAAGCCCACTCAATATGAATGGGTTGAAGAGTTGTTGGCTAATGTTAATGGTCCAAACACTAGGCTTGCCAAATTGACCGCCCAAGTTGAGTGGTTATGACTATTTTGCGACAGTTTTGGGAGGTCATTATCAAATTTAAAATAAAATCCTAGCCGTTCGACTAGCCTACTTTGACCGGCCATTGGAAGCGACACATGTAGGCTACGAGTACTTTGATTGGCCGGGATAATAGGTGGGTGACTGGTAGTCACAATGACTTGTTTACTGGTGTGTAAGGATTTAGGTTAGCCAAATCAACTAGTCAGGTTGGGTGGCCGTGATTAGTTTGCGACTAACTTGGACAACCAAGGTTTAATCCTTAAGAAAATTAAGAAGCTCGACCAACCTACTTTGGTCGAAGATTTAGGACAGAGCATGTAGTCTAGGAGCGATCTGATTGGTCGGTTAAAAAGAGGAGCATGTGGTAGCTAACATGTAGCATGACCCTCGGCGATGGGAGGCGCGAGATAGGGACAATCGATCGGCCAAGTGGTGCATCCGTGCTTCTCCCCGTGACTGACCTAGTGAGTCATGATTTCTTTTTTCTTTGATTTTACAACTTCTACTAGGATTTTTATCCCACCGGACCTTGATAGGCTAATTTCTATCTTGCCTAGGTTTGGTTTTCGACCAATAGGAATCGAGATATCCTACATGCTCAATTTTTAGGGCAAAAATCAAAGTTTGCGAATTAATGTGAAATTAGGTCAAATAATAAAATTTTGTGTATTGACACAAAATTAAGTAAATTAGATGGATTTTGCACGTTCAACAAATTCATTAACTTTTTGGCTACTCTTACATGCAGCACACTATAGGTGCCTTTCATGCATATATTTATTTAGACATTCCAGGAAATTCATGTTATTCAGTTGGGAATGAACATGAATTTAATGACAGTATTAAGAGTTCAGTTGGGAGCACGACATAAAATAAATACTCAACATGCTCTGCATTAATGAATAATACAACTAGGAGCTTGAGTTTTAATACAATAAAAATTATAGAATACCTGAGAGTATTGCAACATGTACCAGTATTATTCTGATAATTTTCATACATGTAGCTACTGAGTCATACAATAAATATAAATTGTGTATGCACATACATATTTTCTGAATTCAGCTGGGTGAAGCTCATTAATACTACTTTACACATATAAGAGAGAGGCATAAGCACTCATTAGGTTTTAGCACATCGCTCAAATTATTTGCAGAATGAAGGCACAAAAATAGAGTTTTACGGTTTTCTCCCTAAGCTAAAAACTACCATCAACACTTGTATAACCAAATGAAAGAAATCACAAAATTATTATGCAAATAGATTGGTAGTCTTTTATAATAAACGTATTAGTATCCTTTAATGATACCAGAGGTTAGGCGTCCCTCAAACGATAATGAAGATGCGTCAACTCTAACCGACAAGCATACCTTCATAATTTGGTGATCGTAGTCCTTAATTTGTGAACTCAATAATTGTTATTACTCTAATCTATGATCTATGATCAGATTTCGGGTGATGTAAAGTTAGGGTTTCTGATTTTCTTCTAAGTCGGTTAAGGAATAAGGCAGTTAGAAGTGAATCAGAGAGAAGAGAGAAATTTAGAATTATGATTTTAAATAATGAAAACGGGTAGCTAGCGCATCTAGTCATCCCCGTTCCCCAAAGGTTTGATGCGCTCAAGGAGGTTCCAAGTTTGAGTCCCCGATGACGCAATGTTGCAGAATTTGAATAGAAGGTAGAGTTAGCGTGTCCCCCTTGCAACATAATCACCCCCTATCCGCTTCGTCTCACTTGGATGGTTCCTCATGAGGCTCTCTGGTAAGCTAGCAAGGCAACCTGTTCAATTTTAACTAATGTAGTGCGCTGTTGGAGCTCAGCTTGTTGGTAGGCTTCCAACTAGTTTCTTGTAAAAATAATCTTTATCCACTAACAAAAATATTATGTTTTAAAAAAAAAATAAAAATAAAAATATTATAATTTTTTTTTGTACATTAGTAGCCTTTCTGTCTATTTATAGATTGTATGAACATGGGGATTACATGTAAATAACTTTCATCTTGAGTAAGCACGTGACGGCTGAGACCCAATTATGTAATACCCAATATTTTTAGTTACCCTTTTGGGTCGGGTTTTACCCGACTTAGCTAACCTTGTTATATATTTTTATTTTTGTTGAGTCACTTTGTTTGTCTTTGGCTAGGTTGTGACACTTGAGTTTAAATATTTAGAAATGGTTCTTCTTATTGTTAGTAAAAAAAGAAGACATTATATGGATTAGTCACCTAATTATAATTTTGATGAAAAATAAAAATTAGGAAAGTTGAAGAGAATATTAATTAGTTAAATAAATAATAAGATAATTAGTTTGATTAGGCATAGGATTTTCACTCCTAAAGATAACCAAGTAGATATCAATGTTAAACTGTGTAAAAGGAAGTTAAGTCAGGGTTCGTATACTGCTGCTATTAGGGTGCTTACTTCCAATGGTATAAATCCCTTCTCTGATAAGACTTTGGAGGATTTGCAGTTTAAACATCCTTTCGCACCGCCGCCTACTTTGCCTGATGCATCTAATGAGGTTGTTGCTGCAAATGTTAGTGCAGATATTGTTCTAAGAAGGATTAAAAGTTTTCCCAAGGTGTAGATGGGGAAAAACGATTTGCTGGTTTTTAAGGAATTGAGGAGACGACCGTACAAAGGAGACTCCTTGAACCGAGCTAAATGTTAAACCTCACACAGATGCACCGCTGCAAAGGTGGTGCTTTAGATTCGAGAGATCAATCTGTAGTACTCCGGCCTAAATAAAGACAATAACCGTTCCAGAGTAAATTCGGTCACAAGAGAGGATTGGTTGATCTGTAGGAGGGAAGCTGAGAAATGTGTGAGATCAATGGTGATCAAGATTGTGGGTGTGTGAATTCTGAATATGATAAGCTCTGAATGATTGAAATTGCTCAATTGAGAGTAGTTGCTCAATTGATGAGTTGATGATCTCGTGTTGTCGATGAGACGTGAGATTGGTGATACTGTTGATGCTGATGATTCAATCATGATTCCGAGACTTATTTATATTGCTGGAATTTTAGACACTATGATCCCATGAAGTGTGACAGTTGATGGGATCAAGGAGTGGGGAAGTGGAGATCGTGTTTGAAACCAGTTGCTCAACGTGTGGATACTTGGTCGATTTTCCACCCACTACCTCGTGAATTCCTTCAACTGATTGCACGACTTGCTCACATTCCATCGTGTGTTTGAACACACGTGCCGTAGACCGCCAGACCAAAACCCTAAGTGATATCCCCCCAAGTGACACGATTGACGTCTCGTGGTATGTTAGTCAATTGATGACTTCGTGGTTTGATGGGACGATGAGTCCATGTAGTTGCTGAGTTGAACATGATGTTCTGAAACTCATGAATTGAACATGTCATGAGATAGAGGTATAGTTCTTACAATGAAGTGAGCAAGTATTGCTCATTCGATGCATCGTTGAATATTGATTGTTGAACCAATATTCCTTGGTTTGAGCAAATATTTATCATCTGAGCAAGTGTTGCTCATGTGATGAATTGTTGAATATTTGATCGTCTGAGCATGTGTTGCTCATCTGATGGATTATTGGCAGCGTACCAAAAATATTAATTAGAATACTGGCCGTTGAAACGAGCATAATTAATAAAATTAATGACCATGAGGCCGTCGTAAAATTATTAAGGTTGGAATCTGGAATGATGGATTCAGAAACCCTAATTTGATCAATTGATGATCACTTCATGGTTCGTCAGAACTTTAACCATGTGACGAAGGAGGGAGCGACTACATGGGACCGTGGATCAACCATGTAGTGTCCATATTCTCACGTGAGCAAATACAAAAAACTCCTGAAGAGTTGACGATTTGCTGGTGAAAGAATGATCAAATGCTGGTTTAATCATTTATTCGAAAATGCTCGTCTGAGCCTTAGGTGAGAAAACCTAATTAATTATGACGGAGTGAGGGACCGACCATGGGGTCATGAAACCGACCCTGGGTAGTCACGTGACCGCCTGATGATCACTTCATGAAAATCCAAAGTGTTTGGAAGAGTCTTGGACCTAATACGTGCAATTGTGCAAATTAGGTCAAAACTGTGAAACTTGATGGGACCGGCTTCTGTAAGACAAAGAGCCAATCTTGGTCGGTCAAGATAGCGTGCTCGTGTTCCCAAGGCGTCCGCGTCTCAATCCTGAGAATTTTGATATTTTCTGGCATGCAATTGAGCATCCATTCGAGAAAATATGCCAAAATTAGGGTTTCGACGAAATTGAGGAAAACACCATGAGATGATGGAAAATAATTATAAAATAAGGAATAAGGAGGCGCGGGACCGTGAAACCAAGGTATGGTCCACCAGTCGTGACCACGGTCCCGTGGTGCCTTTCCCTTAATTTTATAATATTTTCATGATTTTATAAAAATATCATGGATTTAAAGAGTTTTGATGAATTTAGGGAGTTTCCCTGAAGTGAAGGAGTTTTCATGAGTTCAGGGAAGCAAAAAATATTAAAATAATAAAAATTAGGGCGTGTGGGACCGTGGAGGTACGGCTGGCCGGCTAGGGCCCAGTCCCACAAGTTTTCATAATTTTATATATTTTTTTAATGTATTTTTCATGATTTGGGGAAAATTTTCCTAATTTGAGAGAAATACCATGAAACCAAGGAATTTGATAAATTCAAGGAAGATAAAATAAATAATAATAAAATAAATAGGCGTGTGGGACCGGCTAGGGCCCGGTCTTACAAGTTTTTCATAATTTTATATTATTTATTTCCTAATTTTTGCAAAATACCATGAAATCAAGGAGTTTTTTCATGAAATCAGAGAAATAATAATAATAATAATAAAATAATGAGGAACCATAAGGTGTGGGGCCGGCTGGGACCAAGGCATGGCCGGTTGGACAATGGTCACGCCCCACACTATTTTTCCTTAATTTTATATTATTTTCATCGGTTTATGAAAACACCATGAAGTCGAGGAGTTTCCTCGAGACGAAGGAGATTTGTTCAAATGAAAGGATTTTCATCAGATGAAGGAAAATAATAAAAATATGATAAAATATAAAACTGGCGTGGGATTGGTCATGGCACGGTCGGCCAGTCGATGAGTCCAATCCCTTGGCGCCTTGGTCAATATTTTGATTATTTATTATTTTCTTCCTATTTTGCAATAGGTTAATCGTTCCGTCGTATTTTGAAATACTCGTTCGTGCGGTGACTGTTAGTGCATTGTCGTTGGATACACTTTCACCATATAAGTCGGGGCTTACTTAGAGGTAGCTCAGATGCCCGGTTGTTGATTATTTATTGCTAATTGTGGAATTCAGTGGAGAATAATTCACAAAACTGAGTAATAAGATGTTTATTATTAATTCATAGGATCAGCTGAGGATTCGACTACGAATTCAGAATAATAAAGTGAGCATTACCATTCCATGGGATCGTAGATTCGACCATAGAATCAGAGTAATTAAGTTTTATCTATTACCATTTATGAGACCAGTTGTGGATTCGATCATGAAATCGGAGTAATGAGATAATATAGTTATTGCTATTCTATGAGATCAAGTCGTGGATTTGATCATAGAATCAGAACAATTTTTTATTGCCATTCCATGGGACCAGTCGTGGATTCGACTATGGAATAGGAGCAATTGTTATTGCTATTCCATGAGACCAGTCGTGGATTCGACCATGGAATATGAGCAATAATAGATTATTCTGGGAATTCAGTAGTGAATGTCACGGCAGAATTAATCTTAATTAGGAATAATTAACTTTGTGGCTCTATACTAGCAGAGCAAGCTGTCTAGGAGCATTAACTATCCCGATATGAGCTTGTCGATAAGTCATATCCTTTATATAGTCAGGGTAAACTCGTTGTTTGTTCCTGAAGACGTTATCGCTCTATACTAGCAGAGCAAGCTGTCTAGGAGCCGTCCATCTCGTGATACTATATAGAAATAATCACTGAAAGTGTTAAGTATTCATGAGATATGCCGTTGTCCAGTCGTGAGACTACATATCTACATGTACTCTGAGAGAAAGTACTCTCCGTTGAGAATTCGATGAGAGACCCGTGTCTCAATACTCACGTCTGATTGCTAGATCAGAGCTTCGTATAATTATGAGTTTACGATTTTAGCCCTTGTCGAAAATCCACCATCTACATTAAGTCCCCTGCTTACTGAGGAAAGCTTTGTTCCTCAGTCAGCATTAAATGGTGATTTTCCGGCCATAAATAATAATACCAGTAATTGAACTTAGTCGTAAGTTGAGACGTTACCGGATTTAGAGAGAATGAGCAAACCACGACTTGATGAAGGATTCAATGTCATGATTGGAGCGTCGTTTGATGAGTATAAATTGGTGTAGAACCGCTGATTCGATGGTGGAACCTTGGTCGATTTAGGATTCACGGGTCCGGGACCAAGAAAGGGAATCTGCGGACGTTCGTTCGTTAGTTTAAGAAACAAACAAGATAGACCTGAGTTTAATGATAAAATTTTGTCTATGAGCTTTCACGAAAAACAAAATTTTATTCTTTTTTAAATATGTGAGATTTCACAAAGTGGAATAAACTTTCGTTTCAAAGGTGAATGCTCGTACGAGAGAAAAGTTTTTTTTTTTTTTAATAGACTTGCATCTCTGTTAGTAATAAATTTTTTTTTATGAGATTTCATGAAAATTTTATCTTCGAGCTTTCAGAAATCTTTGAAATATACTCTCGCTTCAAAGACAAATGCTCGTGCGAGGGAGCAAAATATATAGACATCTTTTTTCAAATTTACGTGAGTTTCACGTTAAATATTTATATATTTTGTAAAATCATGTTTTGATTTTGAACAACTGTTGAAAGTAGACAATTATATATGATGAAATAATGTCTGTATGTGAGTTTTCACAATTGTAAAATGAACGTCTGTCCAATTTTTGAAAAACCAGTGAATGTCAAAATTCATGTGGGTTGTTCACGGTTTGATGAAAATCAAGTCATGATTTTAAATAATGAATTTTGCTAGACTTTGCAGGTTTGAAGGAACGAGAAAATTTTCGAAATTTTGACGCTATAATCACTACAACTAGTGAAATTGTAAATAGGTAAGAGTTGGATTGTTACCGTTTCAGCGCGTGCTTGTTGTTGGTATATCCATGTCTCCATGTATTTCGCCTCAGATAGTGGTGACTTCTGGTTACAACCACCCTTCTGGATCTTCCGGCGAACACTCCAGAAATATCAAGTCAAACATGAAGACGTTTGAAGAGATTTTCATCCTGGGATGAATCAACCTTTCAGAGACGCTGGAAAGCTGGTACTTTGTATGTCTCTAGATCATCTGTGAGTCGTCCCTTATCAGCATAAGCACCGCCGACTTCAGCAAATGAGACTATCGGCTGAAGATGAAGTTCGACTTTGTGTTGATGGTGTAGCTCCTGATTCAGATGTGGATGAACGAAGAATTTCGCCATAATTCGTCATCAGAAAATTCAGAAATTAGGTCTTCATTGAAATTGTTGTAGAATCTTCGTTCGATGTTGGATTTTCTTGGTCTACCCATGTATCCTCATGCCCAATAAATTTACAAACTTTAACAAAGAAGCTTTTTGGGTTCCGAGCATGTTTAGGATCCGAAATCGACGAAACAGTAAACTTCCAGGAGACCTTCAGAAAATTTTCAGCTGGCATGTGGTCCAATGTTTTGGCCACAAATCTTCGCTCGATTCTTCAATTTCTGTGAATTTTGGATATGTTGAAGAGGACATCAATACGAAGAGAATGGTGTACGACCCATCCACAAATTCTTCACCAATTTCTCCCAGATCATCGGTTTGTACAGGACAGTGTAAAATCATCTCAGACGAGCTTTTTGTAAAACATTCATGTTGTGTCTTTAGACCATTCGCTTGTGTCTTGAACAGTTGGTGAAGGATTTTAATGTCATTGATTCCTTTGAGATCAGGACCCTTTGATTGATACATGAGCATGGTGCTTGCAGCGCCATCTTGCTTCTGTCAGTCGTAGAACATCACTTCTGAAACCCTGGTCACGAGACCGTAGCTGAGGTTGCTCTCGAGACGGGATGATGTAATGACCATGGTTTCATGTCCCGGTGGTAGCATTGATTTTATGATGAATTATTAGCACATGAGAGTCTGGTGTCACGAGTCTTGGACTGTAAAACTGATCGTCATGATCAGTGGATCGTCAGTCCCCAGTATTTTGTTAAATCTCTCCTTTTCGTTTCCTCTTCTTCTGGCAAGACTTGGATAGAGGACTCAGGTAGAAAAATTGATGTAAAGACCCAGGTGTTCGAAGTTGGAGGTACCTTGATGAAGGACTTAGCGAAAAGACCTGGTGGACACCGATCGACTGTGAAAGTTATGAATCCCGTCTAAGAATTGCTGCATGCATGTTGTACGCTCTGGAAGCTGTAGGAACCTCATACGACGTCGTAATTTGATGCTTGACCCCAACTTTTGAAGATAAGAGACTGAGTTGTCTAATGATACAAGAATCACTCAATTTGGAGTTGTAGAGGTTATCCAACAAAGCGTGCACATTTGTAATTTGTAATCCCGTACATATTTTTCAGATTTCGTAGACCTGACAGTAAAGGTCATATCTTTCAGCTCGTATGTCCGATTGATGCACCATTTTGGTATGTTGTAGAAGAGACATAGACGAACATATTTCGTTGAGGAAACATTGTCCCGTTCCTCACCCATTGGTACGTTTTTGCAAACCCATGGCCTGAAGTGTGTTGTATCTCATTTGTAGAGGTGATGAGATCATCTTGTAGAAGACTCTGGATTATGCCCACCAGTCGTGCCAGCTTTGAGATGACTTTCATGTGAGCATGTTATTAGGTCTACACGTCTTGATATGAATCATTGGTTCTTAGAGAAGTCTGCTTCATATGTAACACTTCAGAGAATGATTAGTTGATGAAGCCCTGAAGATGTTGCTCCTGAGACCGTTGTTGGTGCTGAAACCATGAATGATTACACTCCAGAGATCTTTGTCGATGCTGAGATCATGGATTGTGTTCCTCTATAGATTATTGTTGATGCTGATACCATGGTTGAAGTTGCTCCAAAGACCGAAAAGTCTAGAATCATGATTATAGATATAATCTTTGCTCCTTCATCCAGTGAGCCTTTTACATTCACGAATTAGTTGATGAGTTGAGCGTCCCTAAGATGAAAGTGTACTGAGAGTTCAACTTGAATGCTCCTGAAAGCATAACTTTATCATGAACTGGCTTTGTCAATAAGTCGATGTTGTTGCGGTAGATAACATCAGCAGTTTTCATACTGGACGTGATTTGTAAAGAGAAGAAGTTCCCCAATCATGCAGGGGCTTGTGATGTAGAGAAATCCTGTTGATGAAGTTTCATGGAATCACCTCAGGTTGCCCAGTGTATGTTGAAGGAGTTAGTTCCATCCATGTATGAATGATGTTACATCTGCTTCAGAAGTCTTATCATGGGATAACGAAGACTTATCGATTGTAGTTTACTTTGATCGTGCTGGTGTTGAATCAATGTATCATCGTTGAGATATTTGTGCTGAAGCTGTACTCTTTGATTGTGAGTACAATTTGATGGCTTCTTAGATGCTTGAGCGTTGAGGCGTATATTCCTTAAGTATCGAATGTCTTAGGGGTTTGATCATCTCGGCCCTGGAGTATCTTCTGTTGATTCAGCATACCTTTCGCTGCAGTAGTGGGATTCGACACTTGTGCAGACATTAGAGCTTTCTGATTTTGTGGAATACATGGACTTGCAGGAGAAAATCCCAAAGTGTTCTTTTCCATTCTTGGACATCAGTAATGAATGTTTCAGTGCTTGATTCGGAGAAACATCAGATTCAACCACTTGGTAAAATACTAATGTGGTGAAGCTACCATTCATAACATCTTGTAGAGTTGCTAGCATAATTAAGTCCCCATGCTAGGATAGCATGTGGGGAAATAAATGACATATACATGGAATGAGACTTGCCTGAGTGCGGAACCTCTTGATGAATGTCTATGCATCTTTTGCAGGTTCTTGGTTCAACCTCGTGAAATTCCTCAAAGTACTCTGATGATGGAATGTCCGTCAAATCTTCTGGATCAGAACTTTCTTCGTTGGAGAGATGTGTAACCAAAGGTGCTTTGCAAGTACCCATATTTTCATCGCGGATCCACGCTCGTCTGAAGGACATGTCATATCCTGGATCTTCCTGATTATGTGAAACTTGGTTGAACTTATGTTCACTTTAAGAATGATGTAGTCATAAATATCTCCGAGCGCTCCTTCAAGATCTCTGATTGAGATGGAGCATGAGTATCTTCTTGTCGAGTGATGCATGTGAATCCGATGGTTTTCAGTGGAATGTTGTTGATGGCGGTGTCAGCATCGATCAATGTTCTTCCAAATTCGTTTCTTCTGAGATTGACTGTGATCAACAGTCCCCAGTCGTATATCTCTTGATCTGTAGCTGGAGGATCAAGAAGTATTTTCGGAATGGACTTCTTGACATAATGTGGTTTAGTACTGTGAACATGTCTCTCCTTTGTGCCTTCGACAGATAAAGCAATTCACATTCGACCAAGGATTGAACTGCCTCTTTGATAGGTTGTTCAGAGAGTGTAAAGTTTCTGACTGGGAGAGGATTCTTGTGTACTCCTTCAGTCCCCAGTTGAAGCTATTGTAGATCAACCTTCTCTTTGAAAATGTGCTTCAAAACTCCGCAGTCGCTTGTCGGATGATTGACGAACCTGTGGAAGTCACCTCTTCAATGGAAAAAAGGAAAGTCAGGTGCTTCTTGATCAGGAACTCTTGTGTGTTGGTCAGAGGCTTTTGCATCTTGTTTATCCTTCCTTTGTTCTTTTGAAGGAGCTGAGGTATGCTTGCGTGGCGGTTTGGATTTCCGTTTGCTCCCTTCTGCAACAGTGTTTGTGGAAGGCTGGAGGTTTTACTGCTTCTTGATCATACGTCTGCTACCTCGAGTGTCTCACGGTTCTTCAGCCTTTGTAGCTTTTGTTCTTTACAACAGATCAGGCGCAGTGGTTGCTGATCTCTTTGCAGCTTCGTGAAGCTCTGAGAAAGTATTGAATCGAAGATTCTCCAGTAGATCTCCGTGAACCGGGAGCATGCCGTTGATGCAAAAATCTACTAGTTGTTGCTCCATGACATTTGGGTCATGACAATCCAGGGCTTGGTCTCTGAATCTTTTCACGTAGTCGTTGGGATTTTCACTGACCTTCTGAAACATTCTTCCAAGGTCAGAGAGAGTAACTTGCTCTGACACGAAAAAGTACTTCCTGTAGAAGGCGTTGATCATTTCTCCCCAATTGTTGATGGTCCACGGTGCGATGTTGTTGTACCAGGTATATGCTCTGCCTTTCAAGGATTTTGAAAACTCCTTGAGACGAACAACATGGTTATGTTCATGCTCTCCCAAGGCTTCGAGGAAACGAGAGACATGTTCTCGAGCATTTCCAGTTCCATCATACAGAGTGAAAGTTGGAGAAATGTAACCTTTTGGAAGGGGAATCCTCTGCATAGCGGCAGGATAAAGAGGTTGGTGACGATGGAAATGTGATGTCTTGTATTTTCCACGGTTTTCCAGAAGGCGCTCCACGTCTTCCCGAGTAATGAAATTCGATGATCCCTTCGTTGATGAGTTGTCTGCAGCAGTTTTGCGGACTTCGTCGTCTTATACTGTATGGATTGGAATTACTTCAGGATCGTCGTCTGAGGATTTCTCCTTCTCCTTTCCCTTCTCTTGAGTTTTCTCTGACATCTTGTCAGTAATAGTTTTGAGATAGTTACACAACTCCTTTTGTATAGCGGCCATGTCAGTCTGATTCTTTGCAAGAGTCTCCTGCGCTTTGATAAGATCAGCAATGGTAGGTGGTGGATCTCCTCTGACTTCTTCAGGGTGTCGTCTGGACAGTGGATGACCTTCGACGTGAGGAGGAGTAATGTCACCACCATCAGTGTTGGAGGTCGAAATTGTCTCCGGGATATTCTGATTGTTGTTGTTGCTAGTGCTAGCGTTGTTTTTATTGGAACCTGTAACTAACCCAGACCTAAGACCATCCATCTTGTGAAACTGTGAGATTGCAACCGAGAGATTAATCTCCCACTGTGGTCGCCAATCTTTAGATGGGGAAAAACTATTCGCTGGTTTTTAAGGAATTGAGAAGACGACCGTACGGAGGAGACTCCTCGAACTGAGCGAAATGTTAAACCTCACACAGATGTACCGCTGCAAAGGGGGTTCTTTAGATTCGAGAGATCAATCTGTAGTACTACGACCTAAATCCAGACAATGACCGTTCCAGAGTAAATTCAGTCACAAGAGAGGATGGGTTGATCTGTAGGAGGGAAGCTGAGACATGTGTGAGATCAATGGTGATCGAGATTGTGGGTGTGTGAATTCTGAATATGATAAGCTCTGAATGATTGAAATTGCTCAATTGAGAGTAGTTGCTCAATTGATGAGTTGATGATCTCGTGTTGTCGATGAGATGTGAGATTGATGATACTGTTGATCCTGATGATTCAATCATGATTCTGAGACTTATTTATATTGCTGGAATTTTAGACACTATGATCCCATGAAGTGTGACAGTTGATGGAATCAAGGAGTGTGGAAGTGGAGATCGTGTTTGAAACCAGTTGCTCAACGTGTGGAGACTTGGTCGATTTTCCACCCACTACCTCGTGAATTCCTTCAACTGATTGCACGACTTGCTCACATTCCATCGTGTGTTTGAACACACGTGCCGTAGACCGCCAGACCAAAACCCTAAGTGATATCCCCCCAAGTGACACGATTGACGTCTCGTGGTATGTTAGTCAATTGATGACTTCGTGGTTTGATGGGACGATGAGTCCATGTAGTTGTTGAGTTGAACGTGATGTTCTGAAACTCATGAATTGAACATGTCATGAGACAAAGGTATAGTTCTTATGATGAAGTGAGTAAGTATTGCTCATTCTATGGATCGTTGAATATTTATTGTTGAACCAATATTCCTTGGTTTGAGCAAATATTTATCATCTCATCAAGTGTTGCTCATGTGATGAATTGTTGAATATTTGATCGTCTGAGCATGTGTTGCTCATCTGATGGATTATTGGCAGCGTACCAAAAATATTAATTAGAATATTGGTCGTTGAACCAAGCATAATTAATAAAATTAATGACCATGAGGTCGTCGTAAAATTATTAAGGTTGGAATCTGGAATGATGGATTCAGAAACCCTAATTTGATCAATTGATGATCAATTCATGGTTCGTCAGAATTTTAACCATTGGACGAAGGAGGGAGCTACTACATGGGACCGTGGATCAACCATGTAGTGTCCATATGCTCACGTGAGCAAATACAAAGAACTCCTAAAGAGTTGATGATTTGTTGGTGAAAGAATGAAATGCTGGTTTAATCATTTATTCGAAAATGCTCGTCTGAGACTTAGGTGAGAAAACCTAATTAATTATGACGGAGTGAGGGACCGACCATGGGGTCATGAAACCGGCCCTGGGAAGTCACGTGACCGCCTGAATCCTGAGAATTTTGATATTTTCTGGCATGCAATTGAGCATCCATTCGAGAAAATATGCCAAAATTAGGGTTTCGACGAAACTGAGGAAAACGCCATAAGATGATGGAAAATAATTATAAAATAAGGAATACGGAGGCGTGGGACCGTGAAACCAAGGTATGGTCGGCCAGTCGTGACCACGGTCCCGTGGTGCCTTTCCCTTAGTTTTATAATATTTTTCATGATTTTATGAAAATATCATGGATTTAAAGAGTTTTGATGAATTTAGGGTGTTTCCATGAAGTGAAGGAGTTTTCATGAGTTCAGGGAAGCAAAAAATATTAAAATAATAAAAACAAGGGCGTGTGGGACCGTGGAGGCACGGCCGGCCGGCTAGGGTCCGGTCCCACAAGTTTTCATAATTTTATATATTTTTTTAATGTATTTTTCATGATTTGAGGGAAATTTTCCTAATTTGAGAGAAATACCATGAAATCAAGGAATTTGATAAATTCAAGGAAGATAAAATAAATAATAACAAAATAAAGGGGCGTGTGGGACCGGCTAGGGCATGGCCGACCGGCTAGGTCCCAGTCCCACAAGTTTTTCATAATTTTATATTATTTATTTCCTAATTTTTACAAAATACCATGAAATCAAGGAGTTTTTTCATGAAATCAGAGAAATAATAATAATAAAATAATGAGGAACCATAAGGTGTGGGGCCGGATGGGACCAAGTCATGGCTGGTTGGCCAATGGTCACGCCCCACACTATTTTTCCTTAATTTTATATTATTTTCATGGGTTTATGAAAACACCATGAAGTCGAGGAGTTTCCTCGAGACGAAGGAGATTTGTTCAAATGAAAGGATTTTCATCAGATGAAGGAAAATAATAAAAATATGATAAAATATAAAACTGGCGTGGGATTGGTCATGGCACGGCCGGCCAGTCAATGAGTCCAATCCCTTGGCGCCTTGGTCAATATTTTGATTATTTATTATTTTCTTCCTATTTTGCAATAGGTTAATCGTTCCGTCGTGCGGTGACTGTTAGTGCATTGTCGTTGAATACACTTTCACCATATAAGTCGGGGCTTACTTAGAGGTAGCTCAGACGCCCGGTTGTTGATTGTTTATTACTAATTATGGAATTCAGTGGAGAATAATTCACAAAACTGAGTAATAAGATGTTTATTATTAATTCATAGGATCAGCTGAGGATTCGACTACGAATTCAGAATAATAAAGTGAGCATTACCATTCCATGGGATCATAGATTCGACCATAGAACCGGAGTAATTAAGTTTTATCTATTACCATTTATGAGACCAGTTGTGGATTCGATCATGAAATCGGAGTAATGAGATAATATAGTTGTTGCTATTCTATGATATCAAGCCATGGATTTGATCATAGAATCAGAACAATTGTTTATTACCATTCCATGGGACCAGTCGTGGATTCGACCATGGAATAGGAGCAATTGTTATTGCCATTCCATGGGACCAGTCGTGGATTCGACCATGGAATAGGAGCAATAATAGATTATTCTGGGAATTCAGTAGTGAATGTCACGACAGAATTAATCTTAATTAGGAATAATTAACTTTGTGGCTCTATACTAGCAGAGCAAGCTGTCTAGGAGCATTAATTATCCCGATATGAGCTTGTCGGTAAGTCATATCCTTTATAAAGTCAGGGTAAACTCGTTGTTTGTTCCTGAAGACGTTATCGCTCTATACTAGCAGAGCAAGCTGTCTAGGAGCCGTCCATCTCGTGATACTATATAGAAATAATCACTGAAAGTGTTAAGTATTCATGAGATATGTCGTTGTCCAGTCGTGAGACTACATATCTACATGTACTCTGAGAGAAAGTACTCTCCGTTGAGAATTCGATGAGAGACCCATGTCTCAATACTCACGTCTGATTGCTGGATCAGAGCTTCGTATAATTATGAGTTTACGATTTTAGCCCTTGTCGAAAATACACCATTTACACAAGGGTACTTCATGTGGCAGGGACGGACTCCATGCTCAACATTTTCTCGATGCACTTAGTGGGCCAGCTGCAGCTGTTGTTGATGATGTGCTAGCTTCCATCACTGCTATTGTTAATCTCCTTTTAGCTGGTAACTGCCCGCCTCAACTTGGTATGTTTATCGCTAGTTCCCCTCTTACACCCTGCTTAAACCTGGAGGTGGGATTAGACCTATCGCTGTCGGTACCATATGGAGACGGTTAGTCTCTAAAGTCGCTGCCTTTACTGTTAGTAAGGAAATGACAAGTTATTTGAAAGATTTCCAATTCGGTGTAGGTGTACCTTGTGGAGGAGAAGCTATTTTACACTCTGTAAACCGCATGTTACCTGAGAAACATAATTTGAATTCCATGTCCATGCTTTTGGTCGATTTCAGAAATACTTTTAATCTAGTAGACATATCAGCTATGTTGTGTGTTGTGCTTCTTAAATGTCCTAGTCTATATATATGGGTTCAATTTTGTTATGCTTCTCCTTCCAAGTTGTACTATGGTACTTAGATGATGGTACCATTATAGGAGATACAATGATGGTCTTCTAAGTCTTTTCACGTCATCAAGAGTGAAGGTGCTGCTGTAGGACTTGACCTAAACATTCAAAAAACTGAACTTTTTTGGCCTTCTTTTGATAAGAGGAGTACTCAGGTAGGTGTTTTTCCAGCTGACATTGGAAGACCTTCTGTGGGGGTTAAACTTTTTGGTGGTCCTGTAAGTTTGGATGCTTCTTTTTGCGGTCAGCTTGTTCTTAACAAGGTGCACAAGACTACTCAGTTAATGAATGTTGTTCATCGGCTACATTACCCGCAGTGTGAATTGTTGTTGCTTCGAAATTGTGAAGGTGTGTCTAAACTTTACTTTAGTTTGCGTACTACCGCCCCTTGTTATGTGCAAGCTGCTCAGGTTGTTTTTTATACATATTTGTCCAAATATATGAGGGAATTGGTAGCTGGTGATGGTCCAGGTTATGGTTTGTTACAACATAGGATTGTCTCTTTACCTATACGAGATAGCGTCTTAGGGATCAACATTGCGGTCATTCTTCCTAAATTGGTGTCCAATCCTAGCTTTGGTACAGGTCATGTATTCTATGTTCGATATTATGCAGTATTGTTACTTAGCATCTTGTTCACAGACCTTACATCTACAGGAGAATATACTACAAGGTTCAGATTTTCCGGTTAAAGGTTTAGCATATCAAACTTCCTTTGACAGTTTCCTTCAGGTTAGCGGTATTACATCGTCACAGTGTTGCAATCTCATTACTGCCCCCCATCCTATGCATGCTTTGGCAGTTCAGTACTTTGCAGGTGTGATTAAGAATATACTGTCTCTTTTCAGTATGTCAAGGCGAGATTTAACATTATGGAGATGTAATAAAACTCTTCTTGCTATTCCAGCTGATGGACTTGGACAGAGAATTGGGCCACGTCAGTTTAGTGCAGTACTTGGTTATCGTCTTGGTATTCCTTTGTTTGCTGTTAATAGTTCTTTTCTTTGCTGTAATAGGGGTATGGATCTTTATGGTGATCATGCACTTCATTGTGCTAGTGAAGCTGGTTATAAGTTTAGACATGATCTTGTTAGAGATAACTTTGCGAATATTTGTTACCGTGCGAGTGTACCTTCTAGAGTTGAAACTGCTTTGGGGTTTCTTTCTCATGATGGCGGTGATGCTAGGCCGGCTGACATCTTAGTCTACAATTGGGAGGAAGGGCGTGATACGTGTTTTGATGTGATTGGGGTTTCCCCTTTTGCTGGGGTTGGTGTGCAAGATTTTGCACCGGGCCTCGCCTTAGTACCTTAGCTTTTACTACTTTAGGTGAACTTGGTATTGAAACGATTGAATTTTTTAAATGATTGAAGCATTACATACCTAGGCATGATGTAAATATAAATGTTCGTAATTTTCTGTTTATTAGAATTGGTTTAGCCATTCAAAAAGGTGTTGGAGCCCAACTTGTTGCTAGGCTCCCATCTAGTTTTTTGTAATAACTTTCATTTTCTTTTCTAATAAAATTTGGTTGTTTGATTAACATAAAAATAAAAATACAAATAAAATATTTAAGAAGTAAATCATAAATATGAGATTTAATATTAATAATAATGTTAGTATAAGTTTTACTAGAAAGGAAGAGAAATGTATTAGAGAAGTTAGAAAACTAAAAGGAGAAGAAGGATATGAAGCTAATGTTCCTTTTAGAGGGGAAGGTTATGAAATCAGTATTAGGATCAATCTAATTGAGGTAGAATGTTAAATCCCCTTTCTCCTTGTCTTTCTTTGTTATACTTGATTTTAATTCTTATATTATTAGGGTTCTGAAATTTATCTTCGTAATATTGTGCATCCGATTGATAATCAGCCTTTAAGGTACATATGGTTAAAATTTGAACTTAATCCACTGTAAATTCACCGTTGAATGTTTGTTTGAATCTGGGTGATAGTTTCTAAATTTCTGGACAATTTCGTTTTGCTATGATTTTGGTGTGTTTAGGCAATCTAACTGATTTTAATGATTTGTAATCTTAACAAAAGTTGTATCCATGTATGATATCTTTCATTGTGCTTTGGAATTCATCAATTTTAAGTTATTATGAATTTCCAATGAATTGTTTGGTAATAACATGTAATCTGCCCAGTTTTTAGGTTCTCATTATAAATTCAACATAGTTTGTTTGAACCGTTGGTTTACTGTTAATTTTTGATATGTCGTATATTATTGATTCATGTATGTCCTTGTAAAGTTTGAAGATGATCAAGATAAAGTTATTACCATGGAACATATAACGTAATATGTCTGCAGTTAACTTGTTTGCATGAATGCTTGAAAGAAATTCATGTTATTAAGCGATGGTTGCTTGCGTTGTTTGTGAAAATGATTTATAAAAGGAAATGAGTTCATGTTTTACCATTATATGGAACATGTTTCATGCTAACGGCGGGTAATGATCCCCGAGAGTTAAAAGGGTGATGATCCCCATGGGAACTTGTGTTTCCCGACCATCGATGGCGGCTGTACGTGCCGTTAAACGATATGTGGATGTACGAACCAAGGTTTTCGTATCGTGAATGAAACGGGTAATGATCCCCGAGAGCAGATGGGTATGATCCCCATAGGAACATTTATTATTGACCATCGATGGAGACTGTCCGTGCGGATAAATAATAGGTGGGTGTACGAACCAAAGTTTTTGTACCGTGAACTCATGGTTTCCCTGTGACTATATTAATACGTGAATATATGTGTTGAACCATTGACGAATGACTTGTTGACAATTATTTTTGTATTGTAAACTCATGGTTCCTCTGTGACTATATTAATACGTGGATAGATGTGTTGAATCATTTATGAATGACTTGTTGACAATTATTTTGGTATTGTAAACTTATGGTTTCTCTGTGACTATATTAATACGTGAATATATGTGTTGAATCATTGATGAATGACTTGTTGACAATTATTTTGGTTTTGTAAACTCATGGTTTCTCCGTGACTATATTAATACGTGAATAGATGTGTTGAATCATTGATGAATGACTTGTTAAAAATTATTTTGGTATTGTAAACTCATGGGTAGTTGGTGACAATATTAATTTGTGAATCGTGTGTTGAAATCTAGATAAATGATTTGTTGGAAACATAATTGGTGTTATGAATTCATATGTGAAATCTAATTGTATGAATTGTTGAAAACATTATTGGTATTATGAACTTAAGTGTTGAAATCTAATTTGATAAGTTATCGACAAAAATATTGGTATTATGAACTCCTGATTGGACAAGTGAATTGGATGATTTGGTGAAAATAATACTTGTTGGTTGAAAATATAGATTATTTATTAATCGAAATTATGTCGTATTCTCATATTTTTTTTCAATATTTGATTCGTTAATATTGTTATGCATGTTTTGAGATTAGGAATGCATACTACTGAGCTGTCATCTCACCCCAATTGACATTCCTTGCAGATTTATTGAAGTTGGAAGTTGAACTAAGAAGTTAGCTTATTATTGATTGTATCGCATTCTTGTATTTCTTGAAATGTAATTTAAAATAATATATTTGTTTGAAAATGTTGTTAAAGATGATTATCCAATTCATATGTTTAAACTCATGTTAGAAAGGCTAAATTACGTTTGTTGTAATAAATAAATTAGAATAGTTACATGCATAAGTCTCTTTCCGACCCACAACGCTTCGAGTTCGTATCTTCATACGGGTTTGACCCTGATCCAGAACTCGGGGTGTTACAAATTAACTTTCCCATCTTGCGCTTATACAAATATGTGACAACTCTCCATTATGACTATCTCGCTTTCCTGGTCTTTACTTAGCTGAAAACATAATGGTTCTTATCAGTTTCGTTACTGGACTCAGGTCTTCCGTGTGTGTCTTCGTGTCTCTATTTTGTTTGGCAACCAGTAGTTAAGGTCTTCAACATCTGACCTTGAGCCTTATTTCACGTCTCAGCTGTCAGTTCTCAGGTAGATGCTATATTTTTTCATCTACATATTTGCGCAAAGTTAATTAAAGTAAGTTTGTAGACTTATTTTATTAAACTTTAGTTCATTTTGCTTTGATATCTCATAAATTTTGAAATCTCATAGCTTTATCGGTGCCGACCTCTGTCAGCTTATTCTTTGCTGACATTTGATGGGATTCCTGGTTATCTTACTTAGGTGTATACTCTACCTTTTCAAATTCCTTCTGGGTATTGTGGATTTTTTCCAGGTTGTACACCTATTCCTTTTCCTTCCCAAAAGAAAATTATCTTTTTAAAGATATTATGAATCAAATTTTTCAACGATGTTATAATTTGTCTTGTAATGTCAGACTAAGTATTTAATATCGGATGAAAGACTTGGTTACTTTCCGTAACTTTATATTCTGCTCTGCTATCGAGTTTTTTTTGCTCTGTAATCCAGCTAATCAATCTCGTGATACTCAAATATTCTTATAAAATATTTTTTATACTATTGTTAATTATTAACATAATTTTCAATTATTGGAGTTGTTAGAGCACTGCTCGTTCGAACTCGCAAGTTTTTGTATCTCAAGCTTGTTGTCAATGTTAGAGTATGGTAGTTGAATATTAGACATTAGTGAATAATCCTAGAAGATTGAAGCCGAATATCAAACGAAAACATTTGGAGAACTTCATCAACAAAGAGGTATGAGAAGACTGAACCATTCTATTTACTCACAAATATTACTATTATATCTATATGAGACTCGTATGATTTCTAGTAGACATAGGAACCCATACGAGTGTAGTCATCGACACTATCAACAACTGTACTTTTGCACAAACAATTCATCACGTAAAGTAATTTCATATGTGGAGAATGCCCCATAACACCAGTTGCATCTGAACGTTGATGCCATTCTTCACCCACTTCAAGTAACTTTCTTAACAATTTCTCGAATAAATCTTCCTCCATGCCTAGACGTTGTTTAATTTCTTGAAGTATAAACAATTCCATGTGTGAAATAATCATTCATCATTTTCCGCATCATGCCACACTCGATCTCGGGTAAGCACACTCAGTGTCTGCACTTCTTTAGGCACCGATTTCCGAATAATACGAAGACATTCTTCCAAATATAAACATTAGCTGAGCTTCTTTTTCTTCATCACTTAAAGTATCCAAATGGATTTTGTATGCAAATCTCACATAAACATGCAGTAGACTCATATTGGACCTTTGCAAATAACAAAAATATCAATGTATATATAACAATTTATAAATATTTCATTTAACATAAATCAAGAGATACATCACAAAACAAGTAATAATCATGGATTTTTAACTACGTCTATGTCCTAATGTTGCATGTGCAATATACATAATCAACTTAACAAAAATTTCATGATTATCAAAATAAAATTTAACTCCAAACCTTAATATTAGAATGACTTACCTTTGATGATTATTATGGATGAAAGTCGAAATTGAAGAATGCAGTAGAGCCACCTATCAGTATGGAACAAACCCTTTTAATTTCAAATGAATAAACCTAGCTAAATCACCATCAAATCAAATGGGGGTAACAAAAGTATGTGAAGGTTGAGAGATAAAGAAAAGAGTGAGTGAAGAATAAGAAGAGCCAAACTCGCGCTTCTCCTGAGAGTTTATACTCTGGAAACATGAACTTAGTTTCCATGCGTCAAGGTAAATGCTTTGAATTTTGACACTATTTACAAGGAAACTTAGTTTTCGTGCGGTTAAGCTAAGTGATGCCGCATAACCATAGTGAGGTGCACCTTCATGCTCATTCTGCTTAACTTCAATTAAGTTATAGGGAAGCGAAATGCTCAACCATAGTGCTTAACCTAAAGCATTCAACATGAGCAGAAGAAAGCTCAAGGTTTTAGTGAGTTTCTTGGGAGAAAAAGTTTTAGGAGGAGGAAAAAATTTCTTCTTATAAAAAGGTCTTTTGGACTTTTATAACAATTTTTTTCATCACAATTCGTCCGTAAACTATTTTTTGACCGTAAAAATAAAAAACAAATTCTTGATCAAAATGGTAAAACTGTAAGGACGGTACCATTTTGGCAATCATTACCCAAACACAAATAAAAAACATACTCCCTACGTTTCAAAAAAAAATCTTGTTTGGTTTTGCACAAAAATTAGAAAAACTAATCATTTGAACTCTTTTTCATTTGTTTTTCTATTTATCCTTAAAAAAAATGGTCCCTTTGATATTGAAAAGAGAAAATCAGGAAAGAGAAATGGTCCGTAAACTTGTTAAAAGAGACATATGTGGTCTTTATTGTAGGCAAAGAAGCTAATAAAGCTACAGATTTGACTTTCCATTTAAGAAAACTGGCCTATTTTGTGATATAAAACAACAACAACCATCCATGTCTTTTTTGAAACAGAATAAGTAGTTAAAATATCAAATTTCTTTTTAAACTTTTTATGACAAATTCTTTTTCCTTCTATTTTTTTATTCTTTTACTTTACTTACGTTTTTTTATTATATGTTTCAAAAAAACGAAAAATACTTTATACTGATTTTTGTTAATAAGAAGGAAAGAATGGATGCGAGGAGGGAAATAATTTGGTCAAACTCTTATCAAGCAAAGGTCAAAGTCAAACTACAGAAAAACAAAAATAAATTTACTAAACACCAATCCCATCCTAAGCATACTGCATGCTCTTTAGATTCGTGCTTTTGATTCAAAGCAGGATTATATCTTCAAATTTCAAAATACAATTTTCCTGTATCATCATGTAATCTTGTTTGCTTCGATGTTTTAAAATTCATGCCTAATCCGCTACGCTTGAGGTCCAATGTGTTCGTTGTAACTCGATGAATCTCTATACGGGATATGAGTTGTCTAAATAATACATCAAAAACAACACCAACATAACTTATGTAGTTTATGTGTAACTATGATCAATATAGAATGTCTGCTTAATGATGTAAACCATGATCACCCCATCTTATACCCCAATATAAATTAACCTAATTGATCTCTAATGTTTTTTTTTTTTTGATCGGATTGATCTCCAATGTTAAAGAAAGATCAATAGAGCCTTAATCATAATCCTCAAAGTAACACTTAATAACCAATATATAAAACTGATTTTGGACATACAAAAGTTCTCAAGAGATATTGATTTCATAACTTGTCTAGTTCTTTCCCTACATGACTACTACTGTTTTGGTGGTAGATGAAAGAAGATAAAAATCCCGTTGATTTTAGGTTTTGGAATTATGTCTTATCACAGATTGTAGAGCATTTGTCGGCTTGGAAGAAGGTTTTAGGTTTAGGAACATAGAAGAAGATTAGTTGGGCAAAAACTGTAGTTACTTTTTAGGGATATTTCAGACATCTTATGTGGATTTTAAAGAGTCAATCCCTCCTCATCAATTTGGAATCCCTCCTCTTAATCTTTTCCTCCTCAAATCCATTCTTTCCCTCCTATTAACATGACTCATTATATTGCACACTCTTATCCTTAATAATGTAACTTTCTCCTTTGCTATGACAAATAATCTTTTTATGAGACCAGCATACATCTTAAAGAAACAAAACAAGAAAAGTTTCAAATTTATGATTAACATCGAGGAAGATCTTTTGGTGGTGGAGGAAGCTTCATCCATGGGTATGGTCCGTCCTCAACTAAGAATGCAGTTGCTGGACCCATCGGCATGTGCAGATCCATATGACAATGCATTAACCATACACCTGGACAATATAACATAAAAATACTAGACTTGATTTATCCACATTATACAAAATTTTCCTACTCAAAAAGGAGAAATTACTCGGTTCTTAAAATCCATATCGACATACAACCTCTGTAAATTAATATTCGCTAAAATAATAATCTCGCTAAAATAATAAAATTTCTTAGTCCCTTTCTAGACCTATAATGCTAAAATAATAATTTCGACAATATAATAATTTAATACGTTTCAAAAATCTCCCTTAAATCTCTATAGGTCCCAAATATTATGTAAATTAATAATTACTAATAAGAAAATTAGTAAGTTTTTTATACATGTCAAACTATAGGAAAATATGAATCAATATTTTTCTGTTTTTCTTTGAAGTTCAAATCTAATTGTATTTCATCCCTGATACTTCGTAATGTACTCATAAGATCCGGAGTTGACCGACCAACAATTTAAATGGTTTAATTACGGTTATTGACCAAAAATTTCCAATGGATGAATATCTAATTTTCTGTAGTCAATAGTAGAATACTTCAAATTCCAAGTCGTTCAAATTAAATAAATCAAATTCAATTTATTAACGTTATCAATAGGAAATATTCTCTAAATTAATATATTATTAATTTATTTTAAAATAATAAATTATTAATATATCGATAATTTAATATCTTTTTAAATTAATAAAATTTAGTGGTCCCAAGGCTATTAAATTATAGAGATTTAACGTAATATGTTTGTTTTCTTGAATAGGCTTGGGCTTAAGTTGGGTATCATAAATAGCTGTATCTATCAACTGTGTTGTGTTCCAATGGAGAAGGGAAATTGAATTCTCCCCTCTCTCTTACTTATCAAGGCAAAAGGGGAGTACGAATCTCCATTGCAGTAGACAGTGTGATCATCTAAACGACTCTATAAAGATCATAAAACTGTTTATGTCAAGGGTATTTTAGGCATTTACCTGGATTGTTGGCCCGAAATCTGATGACAGCCCATCCTCCAGTTGGAACAGCAACAGTGTTCCTTTCTTGTGGGTTAACATAGTTGAAGTTCTTTTTGTCACTCTTTTGATTATATGTCCCAAACCCTTGTGCCAAAACATGGAAATTGAAGCCATGAATATGCATAACATGACTCTCAATACTGAGGATATTCGTATTCTGAAAAACAATCTCGACCTTGGAGTTAAACTTCAACCTCTTAACTTTTGTGTTCTTCAGGGTCATCCATAACGATTGATTGTTGTCGGTAGCATAATTGAATTTCAGTGGTGGTTGATCCGGGAAATCTTCTGTGTAAACTCCTTTTGCACCTGTAACAAATGCTTCCAACAACGATAAACTGCTGGGCAATTGGAACGACTGGTTGTTCATACTCGCTGAGAACAGAATGTTAGGTCCAAATGGGTTAGCAATGCAAGCATTTGGTGTCTGACAAGTGCTAATCCCCACCCCGACGGTTATCAACATTTTCACATCTACATTACGCGGAACCTTGACAAAAAACGGGCCATTCTTTAAACCAGTCAAATTGGTGTGGAATCTGTGAGCTGATGGGGTGTCGTTGAAAGCCGGTAGGATTGGCATTTTGGGTGTAGAGGCAGATGAAATTGAAGTGGTGCCGCCTCTGTACCGGAGTATCCCAGTGGTGGCAATTGGTGAGAATGGGGCCGGTAACATGGCACTAACATAGGGACGAGCTGCCATATAGTAATCCCCAATTGGTTGATCAGTCTGTAAGAGGACGTCGGTTGTTTGGCCTGGACCCAAGACGACTACATCCGTGTGATAAGGTTCAGTGTAACTAGCATCTATTGCGACGACTGTGAATTTGTGGTCAGCGGTTTTGAAGAAAAATTGATTATTGAGGGCAGCGTTGATGAGCCGAAGCAGATAAGTCTTCCCTTTCACCACATTCAACTTATATGTATCTGTTGGATTGCCAATACCATTAGTCATTCAAATTAGACAATATGATTGATTCAACTCAGTAGTGAACTCGACGAAGTCAGCCAAAGTAAGTTAGTGAACTAATGCGGTGTAATCAAAAGTGTAACTTTATGCTTACGCTTTTTTGAACACGGGGAGAGATCACCAAGACGTCCATTTATTGAATAAGCGTCCGATACATTTGGGACGCCGCCAATTGCCATACCTATCCGCTCGACGTCCATCACATTAGCATTCCACCACTCCCCTAACATAATCGGGACTTCTTTATATGGTGTAGGGAATGGATAGCTCCGACCAGCCCTTGGACGAATTATGAGAGCACCGTACACAGTCGCTCGCATAAAAGATGTATGTGCATGCCACCATAAGGTTCCTTCTTGTTTAGCGACTTTAAATTTGTAGGTGTACTTGTTGCCTGGTTGTATTGGACATTGGGTTGCATAACCTGGTCCATCTGCCCATGCAGTAAGTAGTTGAAATACTCCATGCCTGAACCAAGAACATAAACACTGTATTCAAAATCTACCTCTTAAGTCTGGAAAAGAGAGCTAGATATAAAGCCTAGAATTACTCCAGAGAAACATCAAACATTCAAAATGGTGCCGCAGCAGAGTCCACATCAGCACACATGCAAATGACGTCGCACCAATCACAGTTGCAAATGTTTGTATATTATTGGTTAACTATATATACAAATGTTTCCTGTATTTCCTAAAAGAAAACGAAAAAAAATATGTTTGTTTTTACTTGCAGGATTAAATTATTGGTTAAGTAAATACATAATTGAGTTTTAGATTCAGAAACGCTTGATTATCGAGTTCATCACTAATCGGATTTACTCACCAGTGAATGCTGACATTGTAGGGAGATTTATTAACAACATGAATGACGAGTGTATCTCCTTCAGCAACCTGTAGTGTTGGGCCTGGGAGGCTGCCATTTACTGCTATTATAGTTTGTTCTCGGCACACTCGGCGGACACTCAAGTTACCCACCTGAAATTTTAAATTTCTTCAACAATAAATTAGCAGCAACTAATAAAAATTGCAATAAAGGAAAAATGAGATTATCGGTAGTACTGAAGTTGAGGAATCTACATGGAAAGTGTGCTCGACGACATTAGAGTATGATGCGGAAACCTTCCAGGAAGAAGAAGCAGTAGCAGCAGCAAAAGTAATACAAGAGTGTAAGCAAATAACAAGAGACGGTTTCCCATGCTGAAGAAGAAGAAGAAGAAGAAGAAGAAGAAGAGATAGATGCATTGTAAATACGAGTATGTTTATATATAAATAATAATGCAAATATTGAATGAAGGAGTTCAAACCATAACAGCCATGGTGATGCCAATTATGAGCTTATTATTTAAGTGGAGTGGGGGAGAATCTAATTCACAATTGGACGACCAAAGGGAGTCCCTATGTGATGAAAAATAACCAATGTTATCCGTCACAACAAATGTGCAGAGAAAATAAAATTAGTTTTAATTTCACGAAATTCAAATTCATCTTCAAATAATCAATCAAATCGTTCACAAACTTCTTTCAACTACAATCATATAAACATATTATCAGTTCGAATTTCATTTAATCATCCACTGAATCAATCGGATGATTCGGACTGTAAAACGGGTAAAGAAGATGAACTTTTCGGAAACGGACTCAGTTGATCCGACCCATGTCCCACGTTCGACCCACATTAAAAACCCAAATAAAAATGCACACAAGATTCGGAATTTGACAAATTGAAATGGATATTTCGTGAAATTGAAAAGGAAAATTAATCTGAGTAACCCATTCAACAGCTTTACAAACAAAACCCCATTAACAAATTTCAATTTTTGTTACAGAGAATGAAACGAAGAAGAATTAATGGAGAAGATGATTATTAAATACAAAAAAAAACAATACTTATTTGATTAATTTACAGAAAATTATTAGGCTAAAAGTACCTCTGATCCTCCAAGTTGATTGCTTTCACCAGAGACATTGCGATATTGAAATCGCCATGGAAAAAATGTCTTCCTCTACACCTCACATTTGGGAAAGTCTACTGATTTCCATAGTTTTTAACAAATAATCAAACACTGATGGAACAACAAATTAAGTAAGAACCCATCACTCGAAAGCAATGAGTCTGCATTTCAAATAAATGGTTTTGCGTTGACATACTCACTCCGATTGAGAGACCTAGAACTAGAACAAGCAGCTTTATTATTAACGGAAAGACCTTGTTTTTATCGGATTTATTAGAGAACCAAGAATTTTGTACTCAAGAAAATATCAAAAGTTTGATGTTAATATTTACAACCGAACACGTGGATACACAGGAAACGGATACAGACTCAAAGGAAACATGTGGCGTGTGCTAGTGATAAGAGTAATGGATTTGATGATCTGCTTTGTAGCAAAGGAAAAATGATTTATGGACACGTCCATATTTCAACGCGACCTATTCGCACATGCGTTGTTGGATGGATGGATTGGAGAAAATGAGATTTTCCTATAACTGCCCAAATTGTTCTCTATTATAGTTGCTGGCAAGAACATTGCAAGTCCGATAGTTATTGACTACTAATATTTATGCATTCGATAATACTATCCGTCCCTAATAAAAGAGTCGTAAAATATGTAGTTTTACTTAAAACTAGACTAGACTAAATCTGATTGATTGTTGGTCGGTCTACACTGCTGCAGCAGTAATCTAGTACTATAGTATATAAACGAGAATTTTTTTTCTATCTTGGGTCGTGCTAGTTTGTTGTTCCTCTTGTCCAATATAAGACACCTGATATCATTGAATTTTTCCATTGGATCAAAATTATTAAAAAAATAATTACATACTCAGGGAGAAATACGGGAATACTAACAAGTAACAAACACTTGTGCCAAGATGACAGTGTCAAGATAAGACACATAAAACGGCTAGGATGGCTTTGAGCACCATAAGATAATAAAAGGGCAATTTATAAATCCAGTCCTGTTTTTTTATTTCTTACAAAACTAGGCCTTATTTGACCAAAAACTGTGGATGGAAAGTTAGCCACAATTATCTGCCACCTATCAACATTTTTCTAGTTTTAAAGACATTTTAGTCCTTATAAGATCAACGACAGAGGTTTCATCACAAAGTGAATGGCGAAGATGTCGTTGATAGTGTACATGTGTAACAGATCTAACCACAGAAAATCGAAGGCCCAGGATTAGTCGTGCTCTGGATGTCTTCTTCACCTTCAACTGTAACATTAAACTGGTGAGCGACGGAGATTTCATTCAGGACTTCTCATCAGCTCTCTGTTTCTTTGATGCATTTACAAACCATCCCCTAAACCTTTAATCCCACTAAAATCATTTTTGTAACCGGCGATAACAATTCAATTTCTGCATGTTCTGTAGCTACTAAACCCTGCCTAAGACTCACCAATGCCTCGGGCCACTGCCATCATTCCCTGGCTTCTACAAAATCCTTTAAGCACAATCACAAAATCAGCCAAAACCCTTTAAGCACAATCACAAAATCAAAGGAAAAATCTGGTAATTATGACGTATGGACTAGTAATATAAGAGAAATTCCTTTTGAGACTTTCTTCAAACAATTGGTGGACCTAAACTGGTGTTAGAGGAGGTGCGTTTGTTGTGATCTTTCGATCCATATTTCATCTCCTTCCTTGAAAAGAATACACATTCCATACAAACCCAAAACTCTTAATCGTAAACGAACTCCAAATCAACCATCAATTACCAGATAATGAACCAAGTAAATTCAAACGCCAATAGTAGCTAGCTAGCAGCAACATCATTTTATGTACCCATCTTCTCTTATCAATCCCACTCTTTCTTTTCCATTAGGTTCTCTGAGCACTAACCATTTTATTTATGATTTCAGATATCTATACATCTAGCTACATATTGATCATTTACCACTAAAATGAATTTATGTCTCAACTTAAGACCATGCAAACTTAAGAGTTCCCAATAAAAACAGTGAGCTTTGGTCACATTTTAATCACAATTCAACAAAGAAGATTAATTACAACATGCTTTTACCCGTACCTAGTTCTCAATGAACAAAGAATTATAATTGAGTCCTCCATCTCCATTGTGAACACAAAGATCATTGTCATCTGAGTATCCACAAATAATGCGCGCAGACTCATGACAATACAATAAATAAACTGCGCCTGAGGGGAATGGATTGGTTATGTCGAATCCTTGACTCAGAGTTCTAATACTCTTCCTCGTCTCATCAACTACAATCATTGTTCTTAGCTCATACAATAAGATAAATAGTGGATGAAATATAAATGTACGAACATGATATACCATAAGTATCGAATTGAACACAAAGTATAAATGCATGAATATAGATGAAACGATTAACTTATATGATTCATCACTCAGATCTCTATCTGCGGGTTTGGGTTTTTAATTATATGTATGAAGGTTACAGAAATAGTCGAATGACTTTGAGATCAACATAAGCCTGCGTAGCAGGAGGAACTTCACTTACACTTTCTCTATCTCTCTGTCTCTCTCCTATTCTCCTCTCAATGTTTTTCGGCCACCCTCTTCACTTGGGAGAGAGGGGTATTTATAGGGAGGTTACGTGGGGTCCACTTCTGAAGCCCGTTATAACCTTATCCTCTTGTGTTTTGTGCCACTCACGCAGAAGTCTTCGTGTTCTCGGCTGCATCTGCGTGTTCTGTCTGGATACGCAGTATTATCTGCGCTTCCTATACAGGCTGACTGACACGTATGCTGTTTGAGGGTATTTAATGCGGGTAGTTGAGATGCCTGTCCGCGGTAGACAGTTGTCATCTGCCCCTATCTTGTCTGCGTCAGTCTGACTATCCCCAGCCGTAGATCTTAGATCTTTCTAGGGATAGGATAAAGTGACTCTTGGCTGTCCACGCATGATATCATATCTTGATTCCCTTAGCCGCATGTCCTCCACGTGTGTCTTTGTGGGCACGTGGCGGAAGATGAAATGTGTACCTATAATTTGCCCCTTTTCCTCCTACTGGGCGGTTAGTCGAAGTGGGAAGAAAAAACGTGTTACTCTCTTCATCTTCTCTTTATTATTTTCCTAGATTTTAGGGCACCTTCTCCACTATTTGTAATAACTTCTTCTTGGGTAGTGAAAAAACGTATTACTCTCTTCATCTTCTCTTTATTATTTTCCTATATTTTAGGGCACATTCCCCACTATTTGTAATAACTTCTTCTTGGGTAGTGGAAAAACGTATTACTCTCTTCATCTTCTCTTTATTATTTTCCTAGATTTTAGGGCACATTCCCCACTATTTGCAATAACTTCTTCTTGGGTAGTGAGGCGGTTTTTTATTTCTCTTTGCATATATATATGAGAAGGAATGTGAAAATTCTCTAATCATAAATTTCATTCCTTCTCTTTCTTCAGAATTTTTATTCTTTGTTCTCTGCTTTTGTATCCTTGTTATTAACTGCTGCTGCTGCTGCTGCTACTGTTGCTCCTCAAAGTTTTCTGCTGCTGCTACTGTTGTTCGTCGAGGTTTTCTGCTGTTGCTACTGTTTGTCGAGGCTTTCTGCTTAATTTTTTGTTTATAGGTAGGTGGTTTTACTGTGTCTTGATTATCTTTTGATGGATTGTTGCTATATGTGTTTGTGATGAAGAACATATATATAAGTGTGTGTATGATTGCCCCTGTTCGTTTTTACAAACAATAATGATTTCTTCCTTCGTATATGCTTGCCCCTATTTGTTATTTCCCCTTTTATTTAGGGTTTGTTCTTATTTTCCATCTGGTTCATGATTATGACGAACTTGATGAAATTGGGTTTTTTGATTTCTGTTTTGTCTTTGCGGAAATCTGAAACTTGTTTGTGTACTATGCAGACATGGCTGACCATCCGCGGGTTTCTTATCAAACTCCACCGCCTAGTTCGCGTAGATCTCCTCCGCGTAGGGATCCTGATGTTTCTCCGCCTGGTGGAGGTTCGTCTAAATCTTCCCAAGGTGATGCCCGCGTTCATAGGGTTTCTTCTTCTGGTCAGAGACACTTATCTTCTAAGAGGGGTGAGTCGCAGAGAGGAAATACGCAGAAGGGGGACCGTCCAAAAGAGGCTCCTGGCTCCCGGTATGATGTTTCTCGTCCCTTAGTTAATCCGCGTGATGATCCCAAGAGAACGCGGGATGTCCTACCTCTTCGGTCAGTGGCGCCTCCTTCCGCGTCTCATCAACATCCTCTACCTCCCCCTCCAGTGTCTCAACCCAAGGGGAGGTCTTCGAAAGAAGTGGTTTCAAAGACTGATGTATCTAAGGTTCATCCTAAGAGGAAAGCTTCCGATAGAAACCCTTCGAAGGGTTCTGCGTCTGATACCGTGGAGGAGGAAGATATTTCTCAGGAAATACGTAGCGTCACTGTTGGGGAGAAGAAAGTGACCTTCAAACATATTGATCTGGAGGTTTTTAAGGAAAATCATGGTCTTCATCTATTCGATGTTCGTTTTTACGCTGATGATGATGACATTACTTATCAGATGATATCGACATATAAGTTTGATGAATTTCATCTGCTAACCACGGTGGGGGCCTTTGAAGCGGGTCTTATGTTGCCTTTGTACAAGTCTGGGGATTCTTTTTATTATGATGTGCTGGATGGTCGAGAGGGTTCTTCGAAGAACACACACTGTCGCTCTATTTCCCAACTTCATGGGAATTATCTTCATGCACTGAGGGAGTGTTATCTTCGGAGCAAAGGAGAGACAATGATGACTCTTTATGTTCCTAATCCTGAGGAAAGGGAGTGGTATACGCCTGAGAATTTTAACAAGTCTTTCGGTGACTATGTTAACAGTAGGAATCGTAAACCATGGAGTGTGAGTCTTCGGAATATTGCCGCTCCTCGTGGTGAGATCCGCCTTCTGAGTGAAGTAAGTGGTGCTAAGGTAAAGTACGTCCCGGGTACAGAGAAGTCTACTAACAAACTGGTGTTTCCTACTCGTGAGCGGATCAAGCGTGATCATGACTATGAATGGCACGCAACTGTTGTTGAGATTGTTGGTCCCTGGGCTTGGGGGTGGGTTCCAGGTCCGCAAGGATGGCGTCCTACCGCAGATAGCCAGATACGTGCAGCTCCTCCTGCTCGTTATGGGAATTTCCGTCCTTGGCATTTGAATTTTGAGGGCATGAATTTCCAATATTCCCTCGATGTTGTTGATGGAGATGACGAAGAGAGTTCCGATGCTGATCTTCAGGCGAAGAATGCTGCGGTTGTCAAGGTAAGATTTCCATATGCCTTGTCCTTTAGTTGAGGCAGTTTTAATTCTTTTCAAAGTCAGGGATTTTTATTCTTGTGCCTTGTATTTTTAGGCGACAAAGAAGAGGAGGATAAATCCCAAGCAGTCCACCACCGCAACAATCGAGGAGGCGGAGGTTTATGAAGAAGTTAACAGTCCTGTGACTGAGCTTGGAGAGGATGAAGATATGTCTGATATGGAAGAGAGTACTGATACATCCCCTCCAGGTCATGATGATGAAGAATTTGTTGAAGAGAATACTACCGCTGGTGGCAGCGGTATTGGTGGTGAAATTAATTCCGCAGGTTGTCATGATGCTGGTACCGAAGCTAGTCCTGCGGGTTGCAGTGATGCCGGTGATGATAACACTGGCCTTGGTGATCAGGGTGTTGGTGGTGAAATTCCTGCTACGTCTCAGGAGTTTTCCTTTGGTCGGGTTTATTCTGCGGAGGATAGTTTTGACATAAACGCTGCCCTGGGCCTGGCTTCTGAGTTCAACCTGCTTTCCCAAAACGATGATTGGGATGTGCTTGGTAACTCTATCAAGGCGGATGAAAATGGCAATGGAGTCGTGGATGCTAGTGATGTTCCAGAGGGGAGCGGTGCTAGAGACCTTCCAGATTTGGATGCGGGAGTAGCCTCGAACTCTTTGGGTGCTAAATTCACGGACATGGGTAAGGCCTCGGTTGGGTCTTCTGGAGATGATTTTCCTCAGTCACTGATCCTTGAGGGTGATGATGCCATCTTAGCTTGGTTTAAAAAGAAGAACTTGATGTTCGTACCCAATCCAGCTCCTGTGGTGGAGGGTGAGAAGAAATCTGATGCCTATACCCGTAAGATGATGCAATTGTCTCCCGAGGACCAGGTTGCATAAGCGTGGGATAAGAATCTTCGGGCCTTGGAGGCTGCTCTAGTGGTCGACGCTCCCTCGACTGTTGCTGATATGATAACGTTGGCTGGTGGGTATCAGTATGGATTTCCCCAACAACGGATGTTAGAGGTGAGTTCTCTTATCATTTTGCCTTGTATCAATTTTTAGCAATTTTTAGAGTCACGGTGTTCTAATCTTTTGATTCGCAGATGATGAGGAGTGAGCACTGCAATCACATGTTGTACCAGTTTTTTAAGGTCAAATCCCTTAAGTTGGAGGCTAAGCTTCGTCTTCGGGAAGAGGAGCTTTCTGCGGCTGAGACTGTCATTGCTGATAGGGATAGGGAGATATGTGAGTTGAAGAGTCTCCTCAAGGCTAAGGAGCAACAAGACAAGGAGGAGGAGAAGCTTTGCTTGGATCTTGCTATGGCTCGTAGTGAGTTGGAAGAGGCCAAGAAGAATTCTTCGGCTGTTACAGGTTTGATTATTTTTTCTCTTCCTTGTTGTTGTCCTTTACTGTAATTAGTGTTCTGTCTGAGTCTCCCTCCCCCACCCTATCTTCAGTGGTGGAGTTCCTGAGTTAGTATGGCTTTGGAAAGAGCGGCATCGTCAGAAATATCGGATCGCAGAGTTGGTAGAGAAGATAAAGAGAGAGGCTGATAAATGGAATGCTCGTGCCGATGAACATAATGCTCTGGCAGAGGAGTGGCGTGGCAGACGAGTCCAAATGATTGATATGCAGAACAAATATAACAATGATCGTCATTTGTTTAATGGAACGTTGTTGTGGACGCGTGATAATCTTCATGAATCCCGAGAACAGGTCTCATCATTGGAAGCTAAAATCAATCTCTTGGAAGAAGAATTGCGTCAAACTCGTTCTTCTCAGTCTTCTGATGTTAAAGATTACATTCAACATCTTGCTAGGGAGAGAGATGACGCTAGGGCTGAGGCTGGTGCTCTTAGCAAAGCTTTAGCTGCGTCTAGGGCTGATGTGGTACGCCAAGCTGAGTCTGAGATAAATCTTGAAGTAAATATGTATCGGCTCAACAAGGGTCTGGAGGATTTAAACAATGAGGTCAACCATCTTCGTCACTTGGATTCAATGAAACATGTAGAATTAGATGCGAGTCAGTACTCCCTTTCAACCCTTCAAGCGGATTATAAGAAGTGGTCAGATGAGTATGATTTTCTTGATGAAGCCCGTGATGCTGTTGTTAACGAATATGAAATAGCTTCGGCGAGAGTCGAAGGTATATGCTTATATTATCGAGTGTGATTCTGTAATTTCCTGGACCTAACCATCTGCATTTTTTTTTCTTGCAGAGCTCCAGGGACAGCTTCGCATTGCAAATGAAGAGCTTCCGAAGGCTCAATCTCAATTAGTGCATCAGGAAAGCCAGATTAATTATCACAAAGGTTTAGCTACAACAAGGGACGGGGCTGCCCAAGCCGCTTCGAAGGAAGTGAGTCGCCTTTCGTCGTTGTTGTCAAAGGCTGAGATGATGAATACTGTTATTGCGTACAAGGCTCGGTGTCAACTAGTGGAAGAGACTAACAAAATTCTGGATAGCATCGACTATGATGTTAAGACCGAGAATGGCTTTATCAAGAGCTATCCACGCCGTGAGAAACCCCCGCCCCTACATCTGGTTCTTCAGGGCCTTCCTCGGGTGGGAACGTACCTTCAACGCAGAAGGGGAAGATTTCTAAACCTGCTGGTGGGGTTGAACCATCCAAGTATATTATTGTAGAGAGTTGATTATAAGGCTTCGTGAGATTCCTTTTGTATTTTCTTGTTCCCGCGTATCATTGCCAAGCCTGTAATCAACTTTTAATGAATTGATCATTGTTTTAATTTTTATCTTTGTTGTTTTAATTATAAGTATTGTTATGGTTAATTTGGAATATAACTGAATGTAATCAAGGATAACGAAGTGTTTGAGTGCGAACCCGAAGATATGTGTATCTTCGTGAACGTCTTGAGACCTGTCACCGCTCTGGCTAATCCTGGGCCAGAGGATTCCCAGACGGTGGGGGTCGGGGCAGCGTTCTAGGATATGAGTTGTTTGAAATGTACGTTCATTCCGTCAACCCGCTGCCATAAGATTGGTTGGGTATCTCTTTCTGCTGGATGCCTTACCCATGGTCCTACACTTATAGACGCTGATAGGGGAGTCCCGAGAGATTGTAGGTGATTACTTTCCCCAAGTAAAATAGAACAACAATTAACACAAGTGTTTACGTGGTTCGACAGCAAAGTGTCTACATCCACGGGTGAAAGAGGGTTAAAGTGTCTATTCATTTTGTTGAGTTAAATTTAGAAGAATTCCATTGATGGAACCTCTGAGGTAGTAAATAGTAAAAAACAGGAGGATGAAGTATTGACGCGGAGGCTGTATTTACAGGTGTAGGGTTCTCGTGAGGTGTTGTATTTACACGCAGTCGTCTTGTTACTATGTTGCTCCATGTATCGTGACTATTTTTTTCCAAAAGTTTGCTTGATTGATAGGTTGAGGTTTGCTATTCCTCTCTCAGAGATAGAAACATGTCGATCACAAGCGTCGTTTTCTTCTTCTGGCGCTCTTCACGCAGATGCAGGTCTGCGTTGCCCTCTATGGGTAGTATGGATTGAGATATTTTGCATTCCATGGGTGTTTGAGGATCTCCCCTTTTAGGTTGCGCAGATAATAAGACCCATTTCCTGCAACATCATGTATGACGAAGGGTCCCCCCCATGTTGGCGCTAATTTTCCCCACTTCTTTTCTTGTTGGTATTGGGGAATGGTCCTCAGCACATACTGCCATTCTACGAAATTTCTAAGCTTAACCGTCATATTATACTCCCTTGCTAGTTTCCTTTGATAGTTTTCTATTTTTTTTGTAGTGCTGCCTCCCTCCTCTCTTCTAGATCATCCAACCTTTCCAACATCATGTCCGCTGTGAGGTTCTTCTCCCATGCTTCAGTCTTCGTAGTTGGCATGATTATTTCTGTTGGGATAATAGCTTCGGCTCCATAGGTGAGTAAGAATGGGGATTCTCCCGTGGCTGATCTTCGAGTTGTCCTATAAGCCCAGAAAACATTGTGTAGTTGCTCACACCAACGCTTCTTGTATTCGTCCAACTTCTTTTTGAGGATGAGTGCGAGGGTTTTGTTTGTGGCTTCTGCCTAACCATTGCTTTGAGGGTAAATTGGTGTTGGCCTTGTTTTTTCGAATTTTGAAAGTATCGAAGAGTAAGTCGATGTTTTTTCCCTGGAATTGCTTGCCATTGTCAGATACAATCTCAGATGGTATGCCAAACCTGCAAATGATGTTTTGAAAGATGAATGTAAAGACATCTGCGTCTCGGATCCTTGCCAGGGCTTTAGCCTCTACCCATTTGCTGAAATAGTCCGTGGCCACTATCAAAAATCTTCTCTTCCCTGATCCTTCGATTAGGGGACCCACGATGTCTATGCCCCATTTTGAGAATGACCAAGGGCTGTCTACTGGGTTCAACATTGTTGCGGGTGCGTGGATTTTTTTGGCGAAACGCTGGAGTTCTTCGCATCTTCGTGACATTCTTGCAGCGTATCGTATCATTGTTGGCCAGTAATATCCTTGAGTTTTCGCCTTATCTGCTAGGGATCTCATTCCGCTATGATTGCCTGCGTCGCCGCGGTGTATGTATTTCAAAATCAAATGTCCTTCGGATCTGGATAGGCAACGTAATAATGGTCCGAGAAAAGATTTTTTGTACAAAATTTCTTTTCTCAGATCATATCTTCCTGCCTTTGACTGTATTTTTCTGGCTTGCTTTAGATCCGAGGGTAGTATTCCTTCTTTAAGGAAAAGATGAATCTCATATCTCCAATCTTCTTCTTTGCTGAAGTCTTCATCTTGATCTGCCTTAGCCATGATGTCGTCTTCTTGGAAATCATCCGCGATGAATTCTCCCAAGTCATCATCTGCAATATCTTCTTCTGCGTGGTTCCTCTGCTGTGCAGCGCAGAGTTCTTGAATATCAATTGAAGGCTCGTAAATCCTGGTTACTTTGATTGCTTTGACGTCCTCGTTTCTGAGCATCGATGATATGTAGGCCAGGGAATCCGCGTGCCTGAGTTCCTTCCTTGCCAGGTGTCGGAATTTGATGTTTGGAATTTGTGATGCCAATGTTTGCACCAATTCCATGTATGCTGACAATGTTGTGTCATAAACATTATATTGCAACCCTATTTGTCGGATGACCAGCTGTGAATCATTTTTCAGACGCACGTCAGTTATGCCCATTTCTATTATCAACTGAAGGGCATGCACCACTGCTTCATATTAAACTATGTTATTGGTATGCCCCTTGAATTCTAACCTGAAAGCATGTATGATCCTGTATCCTGTTGGGGTGGTGATTACGATGCCTATCCCCGCCCCTTCTTTATTTTTCGACCCATCTACGAAGACTTCCCATTGTCTAGGATTTTTTGGTTACAAGATGTCTATAGGGTCTTTACCTTCGTCCATTTCTGGTAGTCCTGCTTCCTTTCGTCCTTCGATGATGACTTCTTCGCAGTTATCCAATGGTAAGTCTGCTAGGAAATCTGCTAATACTTGTGACTTCTGAGAGTGCTGTAGCTCATAGATGATATTGAATTGATCTAGGTGAGTATTCCATTTTGCAATTCTGCCTACTTTCCCTGCGTTTTTAAGGACTGCTTCCAGTGGAGATTTGCATGGGACGCAGACGTAGTGAGTCAAAAAGTAAGTTCTGAGTTTCAGGGTTGCCCATACTAATGCCAAGATGAGCTAATCGATCTTCGTGTAGTTCCTTTCTGCTGCGTTCAGAGTCTTGCTGATGTAATAGATGGGCTGCTCTATCTTCGTGTTGGTTTTAACCAATACTGCGCTGACTGCATCTTCTGTTGCTGCTATGTATAGTGCCAACACTTCATCAGGGTCTGGTTTTTGTAATATAGGTATCTCAGCCAGGTATTCTTTGATATTTCGAAGAGATTCCTCGCACTCTGCCGTCCATTCGAATTTGCTTCCTTTTTTGAGAATGTTAAAAAGTGCTTACATCTATCCGAGGACCTGGATATGAACCTCCCCAGCGCAGCCAGCGAACCATTGAGTTTCTGAACCTCTTTTAAATTCTTTGGGGATGGTATTCTTACGATGTCTTCAATTTTAGCGGGATCGACTTCAATGCCCCTCTTCGTCACCAAATATCTGAGGAACTTTCCGGAAGTGACACCAAAAGTGCACTTCTCTGGGTTTACCTTCATGTTGTGCACTCTCATTGCTTGGAAAATATCTTTTAGGTCTTGGTGGTGATCTTTGCGCAGCTTGCTTTTGACGAGCATATCATCCACATATACTTCCAGTGTACTTCCAATCCACGGTTTGAAAATTGCATCCACCATTCTTTGGTAGGTTTCCCCTGTGTTTCGCAGTCCAAAGGGCATTCTTACGTAACAATAGAGGTCGTGTGGTGTATAGAATGTTGTATGTTGCTGATCTTCTTCTGCTAGGAATAGTTGATTGTATCCAGAGTATCCATCCATGAATGACATTTCTTCGTATCCTTCGACTGCCTCGACAAGTTGGTCAATGCTTGGCAGTGGATAGCTATCTTTAGGGCAAGCCTTATTGAGGTTGGTGAAGTCGATGCATATCCTTACTCCACCATTTTTCTTCGGTACGATGACCATGTTAGAGATTCATGTTGGGTACTTAACTTCTTTGATGAATCCAGCGTCCAGTAGTTTGCGGAGTTCCGCTTCAACTGCTCGATGGTATTCTGGAGCTACTTTGCGCACCTTCTGCCTAAAGGGGGGGGGGGGTACCTGGTTTTATTCGAAGTTCGTGATGAACTAATTTTGGGTCAATTCCCGGCATGTCCCCCAATTTCCAAGCAAAAATGTCCGCATATTCCTTTAGAAGTTTGATTAGCGCGGCTTCTCTTTCTTCATTCATCAAGGTGCCTATTCTGATAATCTTCGGGTTTTCCTCAGTACCTATGTTGACTTCTTTAGCTGCTTCGACAGGTGTAAACATGGGTTTTGGTTCCCCCAAGAGAGGAACATTCTTTGATTGCTATTTGGTGGGCTCTCCGTCTTCTTTTGTCGCGGAGGTGCTTGCTTCTGCGCTGCCAGTGGTGCTTACGTTTAGAAGGCTTTTTCCGGAGATTTCTTCCAGATATGTATCTATGGTTATCTCCTTACTTCTGGCTCTTCGGGACTGGTGCTTTTCTTCCTGCTCATTATTGATCTGATTCTGTAAGGTCTGACATTCCTGCGCAGTTACTTGGTCTCCTTTAATTTCCATGACTCCCAGGGGTGTTGGGAATCTGAGATATTGATGGTAGGTTGCAGATACTCCCTTGAGCTTGTGAACCCATCTTCTTCCGATGATGGCATTGTAGGGTGAAGGTGCATCTACGACGCTGAATCGAGTGTCCACTTTCATGGGCTCTGCGTCTACTTGTAAGAAAATGTCCCCTAGGGGCTTTGTAGCTGCGCCGTTGAATCCGTAGATGGTGTAGTAAGATGACAACAGTTGCTCGTCGTTGAGTTCCATACGTTTGAACGTGTCATAGAACAGGACGTTGATTGAGCTTCCTCAATCGATGAGAATTTTCTTGACATTGCACCCTGCTATTGGGAGTGTGAGGACTAGGGGATCATTATGGTCTTCCATGTCTTCTTCCACATCGTCTGTATCGAAAGTCATGGGGGCGTCCATCCATTGTTCGTGCTCGTTTACCTCTTTACCATCGATCTTATAAAGCTCACAATAATCTTCGAATTGTTTTCTCAATCTCTTCCCAATCTGGGCGGTTAGGGATGGTCCTTGAGTCTCCGAACATGAAATCGTGTTGAGGGTGCGGTTGCCTTCTGGTAATTGAACCTGCTTGCCTCTCTTGGTTCTATCTTCGTTATCAATCTTCTGTATATATTGCTTCAGGTCTCCTGCGTAGATTAGTTTTTGAATCATTATCTTGAGATTTTTGCACTTTTCTGTTTGATGATCGTTGAAACAGTAGTATTCACAGTATTCCTTGGATTTTTCTGATCTAGGAGGCTGCTTTCCCTTGGACCATGGCCAATCGAAGTTCTCCCTCCCTTTGATCTCCCTCAGGATGCGCGAATAACTGGTATTCAGCTTGGTATAGACTTGATCTTCAAATTTTCGATCATCTCTTCGTCTATCATCCCTTCGTTCTTTCCTTTCTGCATTGGGACACTATTCTGTGATTCCTCTTTTGGACCCGCTGGCTTGATCCACGGAGTTTGTGCGTGTGGGACGTTGAGTATGAGCTCTGGGATTTTCACGCTGAATTTCTTCTAACCTTGCATGCTTTTATATGATTATCCGGAGATCTCCTACGGTGGTAGGGATGGTCCCGTGGATATCGACAAACAAAGGACTCATCCTGTCCATCCCCCATTTGTAGCAGTTGATACTAACCACGGGATCTACGTTGCCAATAGCTTGGAAAATCTTGTGCCATCTATCAGTATATTCTCTGATGGTCTCTTTGTATTTCATCTCCAGCGAGAATAGCTTGTCCATGCCGGTATTGACAACCTTGTTGTACATGTATGTTGCTAGAAATTTTTCTGTGAGTTGGTCGTAGGAGTCGATGGAGTTTGATGGCAGGTTATCAAACCATGATAAAGTATCTGCACAGTATGGAGTCTTCGTTATCCCAACGAGCCATCATTCAATTATATTATCGAAGATGATCCGTCATAGCAATCGAAAGCAGGAACCGAACATTTCTGCGGTATGGAAGCCCTGGCCAAGTGTGGCGTCAGCGGGGTAGTGTTTGCTTCCTTCATCACTTGCTCTAGTCTTCCGCCTCCCTGCCTAGTCTTTAGCTTCTTGATTTCTGCCAGCATCTCAGCACGCATATTTTCCATTGCGATCTGGTGCTCTTCATGAATGGTAGATTTTGCTCGTAGGAGGATGGTACCGTCGTAGTAGTCCGAGTTCTCGGGATTGTAATCAGGGTCTGATCTTTGGCTGCTCCTTGCTCCTCTTCGATTCAATGGAAGTGGGTTGTTTGCGATCACCATTCTTCTATCTTAATTAGGTGCTACAGCCTTGGAGTTAGCTTCGTCGCGTTGGTTTTCTACCTCTGCGCTATGAATGATTCTTTCCTTGAGTGTTTGGTTCTCTTGTGCTAATATCGCCACAACATCTTCGTATGCCTTCTGGTTCTTCCTTAATTCTGTCAGCTCGGCCATTATCTGAGCGGAATGATTTGACCCTTGATTTGGTGTTCCTGCCCGCAATTGCTCATCAGCGACTATGGTTTGTTCCTCATCCACGATCTGTATTACTGGTTCTGGTGGATCTAACCGTGCACCTTGGGACCCCGACGGTTGTTGTGAGGGTTGACATGCTATTAGAAGCGGTTGCTTGGCCGGAAAAGGTATGTTCTTTTCGTTGGTTAAGGGAATCCCATAGAGGGGTTGTTGTATTCCTGACTCTGCTACGACTTCCTGATGTTCTTGTAGTTGAGCATTGGTTACTCTGGGAGCTCCAACTTTGGATCCGCCAGCTCTTGAAGCTCCTGCTTTGGCTGCCGCGGCAGTTACTGCGTTTGCTGCGATGATGTTGGCATTGATGGGGGCAGTGCTTTCTGCATTATCCTGCGCCCTATCCGCTGCCTTCAGCTTTTCACCTCTCTGCTTACTCCTAGTTACTACTGGGATTGTCCTTGGCATCTCTTTTGACGAAGCTTTTGCCTTCCCGACATCTTTTCTTTTCTCCATCTTTTAATTTTTTTTCCTGAAAGAGAGAGAGAAAAAATCACGAAGACAATGGGCCTCACGTGATATCTATTAGCGTTTTGAGTTCTCAAAGGTGTAAAATCTTGAAGATATTAAAGGCGCCCATCTATGTAGAGGACCGCAGATTTTTTCGAAGTTTTGATTTTCAAAGACGTGAAAACTTAGAAAATGTATGAAGAATCAGATATACTTAGATAAACGCGGATCTGTTCATAATTTTGATTTTCAAAGACGTGAAAACTTAGAAAATGTATAAAGAATCATATCTACTTAGATAAACGCGGATCTGTTCATAATTTTGGTTTTCAAAGATGTGAAAACTTAGAAAATGTATGAAGAATCAGATCTACTTAGATAAACGCGGATCTGTTCATCATTTTGGTTTTCAAAGATGTGAAAACTTAGAAAATGCATGAAAAATCAGATCTACTTAGATAAACGCGGATCTGTTCATAATTTTGGTTTTTGAAATCATGAACGGAAAAAACCGTAGTGTTCCATGCATCGTTATTTTCAGAAAACGAAGCCTGAAACAAAACACAAGAGAAGATAAATCTTTTACCGGGATGAAGATCCCTGTTTCTAGCGCCAGATTGTGAACACAAAGATCATTGTCATCTGAGTATCCACAAATAATGCGCGCAGACTCATGACAATACAATAAATAAACTGCGCCTGAGGGGAATGGATTGGTTATGTCGAATCCTTGACTCAGAGTTCTAATACTCTTCCTCGTCTCATCAACTACAATCATTGTTCTTAGCTCATACAATAAGATAAATAGTGGATGAAGTATAAATGTACGAACATGATATACCATAAGTATCGAATTGAACACAAAGTATAAATGCATGAATATAGATGAAACGATTAACTTATATGATTCATCACTCATATCTCTATCTACGGGTTTGGGTTTTTCATTATATGTATGAAGGTTACAGAAATAGTCGAATGACTTTCAGATCAACATAAGCCTACGTAGTAGGAGGAACTTCACTTACACTTTCTCTATCTCTCTGTCTCTCTCATATTCTCCTCTCAATGTTTTTCGGCCCCCCTCTTCACTTGGGAGAGAGGGGTATTTATAGGGAGGTTACGTGGGGTCCACTTCTGAAGACCGTTATAACCTTATCCTCTTGTGTTTTGTGCCACTCACGCAGAAGTCTTCGTGTTCTCGGCTGCATCTGCGTGTTCTGTCTGGATACGCAGTATTATCTGCGCTTCATATACAGGCTGACTGACACGTATGCTGTTTGAGGGTATTTAATGCGGGTAGTTGAGATGTCTTTCCGCGGTAGACAGCTGTCCTCTGCCCCTGTCTTGTCTGCGTCAGTCTGACTATCCCCAGCCGTAGATCTTAGATCTTTCTAGGGATAGGATAAAGTGACTCTTGGTTGTCCACGCGTGATATCATATCTTGATGCCCTTAGCCGCATGTCCTCCACGTGTGTCTTTGTGGGCACGTGGCGGAAGATGAAATGTGTACCTACATCCATATGATCAACATAATCTGAACCCACTCCATTATTTTTTCGCTCTAACGAACAACACAAGCCATCCCTCTCTTTCTTAGATATAGATGCAATTACACTTCAGAAATTAAACTATTGACGCATTTCGCTTAAATTTTCTACCGATTTATTCCATCACACAATAATTAAGAGGTACCCGCTTAAATATCACCATAGAAACAACTGAATTAAATCAAATTTTTCTGCTGCTGGGTCTTCTCAATTGCAGGTGATTTTGAGTTTGTGATTAGGATTTACAGGAAGAAACAATTGCAGGTGATTTTGGGTTCTGTTCAATTGGAGAAACAAGATTTAGAAGCTGAGAAGAAGGGTGGGCTGCTGTTGTTGATCCGAAGAAAAGGGTGAGATTGATTATGTGGAGCTGGAGATGTAGAAGAACACGGCAAATCAAAAACAAGGAAGGAGAGTATCGATGATTTTAAGAGGATTTGAAGATAAATGGTATAATCGTAATCTCTGGATGTCCACGAGATATCATTGTACGAGAATTTGAAGAGATACTGACTGGTCAGTGCAATATATTGACTGAGATAACGGATTTGGATGGAATCCGTTAGATTGGCCTAGATTTGTAAGAAATAAAAAAAGTGGCCTAGATTTGAAAATGAGGTACCAAAACAGGCCTAGATGTGTATATATTCCATAATAAAATATCCGTAGCAAGTGTTGGGTGACAGACTAGACATATTATGAATTACAAGATATATCTCATCTCATGTGTTACATGTAATGAGAATCCCGAGTTCACTAGCTTGAATACGTTATGTATTCGATAACAATTTTGTCACCGAGGTCGAATGGCAACACTCAGTGTTTAGCAATGAAGAGGAGACCAGCGACCATTTGCTCTTACGTTGCGAAGTGGCTACACATGTTTGGAATTTTCTTGGGGTTTTCCCTGGCACCCTTTACAAGCTTGTAAATTGCTGGTTCCCTCTGGGTATATCAACCACATGTTGGGTGGCACGACCTCTAATACCTGCAAAACTAAGTTTGCTAGGTGTTATGGAGGGAGATAAATAAGCAAACTTTCGGGGAAAACTACCTATTCAAAACTGATTTGGAGTTGGGATTTGAAGTTCTCAAGCTGTTTTTATACGGAACACAATATTCTTATCATTAGATCGTACTTTGATTTCTAGTTTTCTTGTTTTCACTTGTGCTGAGCTTATCTTCTAAGCTGGCCTCCTTTAGAGCAGTTCCTACGGACTCAACAAACATGAAGTTTATTTATTTTGCTCCCACTATGAACTCAACAAACATGAAAATTGAATGGAAAACCAACAACGCGCGCTTGATGGAAAACTGGGCGGTTGTAGCAAACAAGGTGGCGTTTGAACCACAAATGCTGTCGTGTATCCCAGAATCGCCCGTTTTTCCTTCACACGCCAACCCTCACATGTTTTACCCAAAAGCGCCAACGACTACTTTCCAATCTCGTCATCCAACGATTGTTATTCCTTTTGTTTCCCTATAAATTCACCTCATCTCCAAACTTAAAACTCACATCTTCTTCATCTCTACCTCAAAATTTCACAATTTCATACCATCTCAATACTCACTTTTCCTTTATTTCAAACACAACTATTCATATCAACTCAATCTACCAGAAAAAATCTCTATAAATTTCATTTCTAACAAATATGGCATCCTCATCGCACCGATCGCAATAACGATCACAACAACGATCACAACAACAAACACAACAAGATATACTGCAATCACAACCAAGAAACACAAGAATTCGTGGTGTCAAGTATGCGATGGATGAAGACGAGTCAATTTGTAGGAATTATGTGTTATATACATTAGATCAAATCAATGGTATTCATCAAGAAAAAAAAACTTTTTATGAAAAGATTTACAAAAATTTTGTGAAGAAACCGGTAACATCAATAAACGTGATGCCAAAGGGTTATCTCATCGTTTCCACACAATTTCAACATCCGTTAGTGAATATGTAGCTTTGATCATTCAACTGTTGCGCATCAAAAAAAGTGGTAAAGGTGAACCAGAAGTGGAATGAAGATGTTGGGAAGAGTAGCAAAGATCCCACAAAGCGAGTTTCCAACATGAAACTTGTTCCACCATTTTGAGGGTGCTTAACAAATTTAATCCATACTTGCTGGAAGGTAATAAAGTGTCCGCAAGATCACCACATGATCCAATCTCGCAGGATTTTCAGAATTGTGGGCCTGCTTCCTCACCTAAAGGAACTGGATCTCCATATACCGGGTCTCCAAGTAGTCAGGAACAACACAACTCTAATCTAGACGTTAACACCAACATCAAGAAAAGAAGAGGAGGGGGTCAGAAAGCCGGAAAAGCATCGAGAAACGCAACCCAATGAGCACTATTAGAAGGAGGTTCAAACGAGTTCAACTATGTTGAGCACAAGGAATTCGAGTTGAAGATAGAGCCAAAGACTGTGGTGTTGCTATAAAGCAACAACGAAAAAGTCGTCTTTCGCGAGAACAGTACTACAGGCATTGTAAGCTAAACAAGCTACTCTCGTTAAACACTTCAACAATGAATGCACGACAACTTGTTGTATGGACTAAGCAAATGGATATGGCGGAACAACAAACCCCTCAACAAACTGGCCAGTATGAGAATGTGGAAGAAGACGAAGATGATGCCTCGGAAGAAAACGAAGATGAAGACAGTCTTGATAACTGATTTTAATTCTTGTTTAGTAGTTAAGTTTAATTTAAACATAATCGTTTAGTTAAAATTACTTTTAATATAATTGCTCTAATTTTAATTTTAAGTGTAATCGCTTAGTTAAAAACAAACAACTTTAAATTAAATAACATATTAATTAAAATAAACAACACTAAATTGAAAAATAACATCTATATGCCTCTGCGTCGCCCCCGCGCATCGTCTGTTGCTCCTTTTAAAACCCAAAGGTGCTTAGTTAGATCTTCTCTTAATTGTCCATAGATTCCCCGGTTTTGGATTATGTCAGTGGCAAGTCTATATTCTCTTGCCGGACGCCCATGCCGCACCACAAGATTCAACCTCAAATCTTCATCTGGAAAACTAGTCCAGGTTGGGTCACTTCTGGTTTCTTCAATGACCATGCTATGCAAAATGATACAAGTCAGCATATTTGTTCATTTTTTGAAGATCAAAAAAACGTGCCGGCCCAGCTATGATGGCGAACTTCCTTTTCAGTATGCCAAAAGCGCGTTCAACATCCGTTCTGCATTTCATTTGTTGGGTGTTAAAGTACTTCATTTCCCTCGACGACGTCGGACCAAAACCTATCAGACTATAAGCTTGAACCATAGTTGACCATTCTGGATGGATTCCGTCTGCTAGATAATAACCATGAGTGTAGTGATGACCGTTGATGGTGAAATTACAGAGCGGCGCGATCCCATGCTTAAGATATTCAAACAATGGTGGCTTATACAAAACATTGAGATCGTTATTTGAACCCGGGAGTCCAAAACAAGCATGCCAAAACAAACAATCATAAGTAGATCAAGCTTCCAAAATTACAGTTGATTTTGGATAATGACCCTTATATTGGCCTGCCCATTCAACCGGACACGCATGCGACGTCTAGTGCATGCCGCCAAGACTACCTAGTATTCCTGGAAAATCCCTCGCGGTGTTTTCTGCAGTTATTCTTTGAACATCTTCCTGAGTATGCTTTCTTAAAAAGGTTGAACCAAAATGCTCGACTATTGTTTCGCAAAACAATTTGAGATACCTAAAGGCGGTTGTTTTCCCAATACAGATGTAATCATCGTGGAATCCGCTGGTACCCCGCAACATAATATACAAAGGGATGCAGTGACCTTTTCTTTCGGGACTAAAGCCTCGTACATGTCTTGCATCAGACTGATAATTAAATAAAGGTTGTACCTAACAAAGCTCGGCAATAGTCCTTTGCGTCAAGTTGTGGCCCATGCGGAATCGTCGTCGAAAATCCTCATCGGAATAGACACAATCATGATTAAAATAATCATGAATCATCTTGTCGTGGTAAAAATGTCAATCTCGCTACGTCCATATTCTAGTCGTAACTTCATATGGCTCTAAAGGCTTTGGTATGATTCCAGTTTGTAATTGCAACATAAAATTTCTCCTCCTTCTATCTTGAATTACATCTTCGTCCATTTGGCGAAAAAACTCCATACAAATTTCTTCCTCTTATTCATACAACATTTCATCCATCTCCATATCTTCCTCAGAAGAACCAAAATTAGGATTCATGGTTGAAAATCGAAAGCATATGAAATTAAGAAAAAGTTGATCGGATAAAAGATTGTTGTGAATTTGAGAGATCAAATAAGAGCTGTATTTATGGAGGTAGAAACTAGCCGTTTCGGTGACCGTTTAAAATTAGTCCTTGGCGATCTTGGTTCAATCGCCAGCGTTTTACCTACGCATGCCATCGTTTGTCCTTCAAACGCTAATGGCTACATTTCGTCCGGGAGCTTGTCATTCAACCATCCAATTCTTTTCCATAGTGCACATTAGCGTTTGACCATCCACCTGGGTCAACAAAAAATTTGGGTTGTACATTGCCATAACAATTTCCCTTAGTACTATATACTGTTTCTTTCTAATATACTGTTCCCATCTAATTAAAAAAATTGCAACACTCAGGGTAGAAATAACCCACAACACAAGGTATTCAAGTACATAATTATCTGCTATAACCTAGAAGGACAACTTATTAGAAAAACGAAGTTTCAAACATTTAATATCCTAAAAACGCTTTCCTTTAATGTCCTAAAAACGCTTTCCTCCTTTACTAGAAATAAGCATGCAAACCTTAATATTTTGAGCGCCTCTTTGCTCATATTAGCTCCTTTAAGTTATTAGTTATTAGATCTTAGCATAACTAATAACTCCCAAACCCCGTTTCACCTAGTATCATCTATTCCTGTATTTCTTTTCTAGTTTTATTTTAGTTTTATTATTATTTATTTTTTCGGTAAATAGGTCCGTTTCTTTGTTTTTTCAAGTTTGGTTTAGTGTTTCATTTGGTTGTGCTGTGCAAATTTGTTTTCTTCATCTTTGATGAAGGGATCAAGTCATATTTTCAATTTTAGTTATGAGTTTCATCCAAATTGCAGCAACGATATCAATTCCGACAACTGCGAATAGATCGATTTCCATATCTGATCTCGGCTATCTTTATACTTTATTTTATTTGTTTAGGCCTAGTGTTGTATCTTTTTCTTCCAACCACTTTTAATTTTTGTTTTTGTCTTAGTGGTATTATCTGTTTCGTCTCTAGTAGACTAGATCTAATTTTTTTCCTGATCTCTGGCCTTTTCGTCTATATGGATGAAGACCCACTAGGAAAAAACATGTTTTTCCTTGGAAAAATGCAACAGTAGCAACAAGAACATTATCATCAACTCTACTTAATGAAACAAAGACGTCAACAAGATCAAGATCATCAACATCTTCATCAAATGAAACCATTGTTACTAAGACTCTCAAGCCGATTCAGTCCGATTTGACCAATCCAAACAACTAAAGGTCGATTTAGATGACCTTTGCTACATTAGGAATTGTTATTGTTACTTGGATTTACGTAGATATTGTTACCCTGAAAATATATCATGTTACTTAACTATACACGAACTAGAAACTATTGGGTTGGTTTTAACCAAGTTACTGCTTTATGCAGTCGCACAGATTGGTTTTGTGGCAATATCAATTTGGTCCTTTGATGAGGCTTGGACCTCTTGAAATTTGGAAATCGTTCTGGTGTTTGAAAGGATATGATTATTCAAGAATTGGAGGTATTATAGAATTAATGAATGTAGGATGAACTCGAAAATTTTCTGTAATACTTCATGTTATCAGCATATTGAATGAGTTTCGCCTCTTTTCCGGAAAAAAAAACCCTTCAATGTTCAAAATCATCGAAATTATTTTTTGAACAAATTACTTTATGGAACGAGGATTTTTGACAAAGCTGAAACCAACACATACAATATTGGATCCATGTTAGCCTTGGTGGATGAGAAGGCCATTCAATTAAAGTGTGAGTTTCTATTTTTGGTGTGTCCAAAAATCTTGGTCTCGTTAAAATTTTCTTTTTTTAATCAGCCTTCTTCCAAAAATGAGATTTTAAAGAATCCACGTTCGGGGATACCCACAAACTAGGGAATATCATGGTTAAGTGGATCTGGATTTTTGTCATAAAGGGAAGTCTTAGTGATGAAAGTAATATATTACCCTTTATCTTATTAAATTTTAAAAAAACCTAAAATCTAACGAATCTAAGAATGCAAATGAAAATTAGGGGACGCTTATGGTTAAGTGGGGCTGGATCCTCTTCATGCTCAAAAGCCAAACAAAAATCTGAAAAACAAGCTAAGTCCAATAAAATACAACATGTATGTATGACGAGTTCAATGCCGACACTGAGTGTTGGTATTGTATGCATTATGAATGCGATGCCAACAGTGGTATCAATTCTCAGGTGTGAAATACACCTTGTTGACTATCCGTTGGTTACAGTCGGCATGCTCAAAAAAATTGACCAATGCCGACTGTCAACAATTGGGATAGAACTTATTTACGCCTCTATACAATTACACATCCGAAGTTTCTTCCTAATATCAAGAGACAATCGACATAGTTGGTGAATATTTACTCCATGCCGACTGCGTAACCATCAATCAACATTGTCTTCATGATTTAGACTATGCTGACTGTCTCTGGTAAATTGGGGATAACGGGTGTCGCTATTGACAACTTATGAATACAATGCTGATTCTCTAGAATCGGTATTATCGCCATCATTTATCTATGCCGACTTCGGGCATGTTTCTTCTTTTTTCTCATGAATCAAACCCCAAAAATGACATTTAAACCGATTCAAAGTATTTGTGTGGCTCTTCATTTTTTTATAAAAAAGAATACATATGTCCAGCCCTATGGTCCTTACATAGAGAAGGCAGGAGCCAGATAGGGGTACAGACCAAGCCATATGATTAACATTGGTTTTATCCCATTTATTGAGCAACTCCATTTGCAAAACAACAAATACAGAGGATATAAAATTAAACATGAGATCATGGTTTTTTTTATCATGTAGAAGACAATGGGTTCTTTGATCTCCCATGAAGGTTTTCTTATTATTTTGCTCCAAAATAGCTAATCCGTCACTTTCAATAGTGATTCGGTCAAGTCTCTTCTCTAAAGCCACCATTAAAGCATCTCTGATTGCTCGAGTCTCTGCTTCAGATTTAAATTTGCATTTACTAAAATCAGAAATATGGATGCGTATGTGAATAATTTCATTGACTGGAAGAACTCCTTTCAAAGATTTCCAAACAAATAGCCGATTTTTTTTTTAAATTTTTAGTCATTGATTAATCAAATAAAACATGTTTCCTATTGTTTTTATGTCTTTTGGCATATTTCTTCGCCATCTGGGGAGATTTTTCTTCGTCATTTTGGGCGATTGTCTCTTTGCTTTGCAGGCGATTTCTTCAAATCTTCATGGCTGGATCGTGCCTTGTTATTCTCGATTCAAAAACATCAATCATTCATCACGATATCGCTTTGAATTTTTATTTAATCTAAGAGATTTAGGGCATCCGGGTTCGTTTGATTATACAAGATTACTGGAAAAGCACTCCTTTCTTTTAGGAGCATCTCTTATCAAAGAAGAAAAAAAATCAGATTAAATGGTCGGAATTGATTCCGGATACTACCATCATTCTTTCCGACTGCATAAACAAAATTTGGTTATCTTTACGGTTTATGGCCCTTTCTCTTTACGATATACTTGTAATTGGTATCCTTAATTGTATTAGGGGCATAATTATCTTGTATTTTGATGTTTTGTTATTTTCGTAAGCGATCATGTAATCGGTATTTTGATTTGAATGAATTGAAATATGTTGATTGATGAAAAAAAACAAAAAAAAAAGTTATTCGAATTAGGGGTTTTTCAAATTACTTCATTTTTTTTTTCTCTTTGTGTATTCTCTGATTTGTAGAGTACTCAAAAACCTATGTGACTCATAAGGTGGGCCCAAATCACCTTTAAAATGGGCCCTTTGTGATTTCCTAGAGTTCACATGATGGTTTTTAAGAAGTTTAGGGGATGGTTCGTCCGTAACCACTCATTTTAAATTTACATGGCTGTATGCATAGATGAAAAATTTTCAACTAATGATTTCTCTAACAATAATTCTAGATATACCGGAATAAAATTCCGCAGTGAGAGTAAAAAGGATACTCTCAATATATTCCGAGTAGACCTTACCTTTAAAGCACCCCTGCAAATTTCCATAATAAAACCCACCTTTTTTTTCTTCTTTCACCAGGATATAACACAAGATTATATCCATGATTTATAAAGGGGATACCACTATTAGCGGAGGTAATACCAATTTAGTGATCCGACAGTCAGGATCTGTTAACATTTATTTTTCCTACATGGATTGGCAATTGTGGGATTTGGTCGGTTGTGTGTTTAACCAAAAGTTAAACTCTACCTTGTTAAAATATGTTCCCAAAAGTTTTGAAACTTAAGAGGAAAACTTGTTCCCAAAATCAGAGTTTCTAAAGAACCAAGTTATTTTCTCTATATAAAGGATTAAAATTAGAGGTGTAGAGATAATCCAACCTAGAAGAGTGGTAAATCCTTGTGCTTAGGATTTTGGTCTCTTTGTTAGGGAGAATCGTGTGCTACCATGGAGGTAATTATCGGTGTGAGAGAAAAACTTGTAGAGAGAGGATTTTGGTGTTCTAGTGTTTAGGGTTTGGGGTTTTGCCCGAAACCAGGTTTCTAGTTTTTTCCATGTTTCTCCTCTGTTATTAGCAGCTATGAAGACGGTGTAAAAGAGAAGACATGAGGCTGGTTTGAAGAATGGTTTAGAGAGTTGGTTTCTATGGTTTCTCGATGGTGTTCTCGGGTATGTCTTGTTAACTCTTTGGGTTCTTGTCTTAGGTTGCGGAAAGAGCACGTATATCTTTGATGTTAATGGAAGTTTTTCTGGTGGTATTGGCCGTGGATGTAGCCTGCAAAGGTGAATCATGTATATCTTGTGTTGTGTGTTAGGAATCCTCGGGCCTAACTAACCTCGAAAAACGGCTTGCAAGGTTAGGATTGCCTAAGGCTTATTAAGCGCGAGACCTAGGATGCCCTAGGCGACGTGGTACTATTTAACATTGTGGTTGTGCGCTTCTCTATCTTATGCCCATTTCTTATTATTTCTCTCATATTTGGTTCAAATCACCAATTGTCCTTTCTGATTCTGATTTTTACTGCGTTCGGGGTGCCAATTTTCCCAACAATACCACCCCAAATAATACCGGTATCCCCTTTATAAACCTAAACCGTGATTATATCCGGGTGAATCTAGCATTGCCGTTTCTCTAATTGATGAGTGACCAGATAGATTAATAACAGGAACTTGTCTTATTGGCTTGTGTTTTGTCAACTAGAATAATGGGTCCTGTCTTATTAATTATTTCTGACAGGCAAACGCAAGTGATCCAGTCCAGCACTCCAGCTACGGACATGCAGACGGCTCAGTATTTGCACTTATTTCCACGTCAGTTCTACTTTTGAAAATAATAACAAGTTAGCAGCCAAGACACAGCATACATTCAGCACATTTTCTGTTCTTATATTCATTCACCTTAAATATAACTTTGTAAAACAGCCGTTAAACACCGGTTGGTATGTGGAGAATCTTAGCATGTGAATCATTCTGGTGGAGAGACATTTTCAAAATTAAGTATCAAATTTGAAGACAATTTATGAACGAACCCTGCGCATACGACTTGATCACATGGAGGATCGTATTCATCGGTGCAGAATCACACGGAAAATCAATAGTTTATTTTCTTTTGTTTTTGCTGTTTGGTGGCTGGCTGCTGGTGGATATATGTATTCTTCAAGAGATTGGACCAGTGGCGGATACAATGTGTACACTAATGCATTAAACTATTACTAGGGTATAGAATCATTTAACACCTAAATTGCTGGAAAAAATTTTCAACTGCTACAAGCGTGAAACAACTTTGCACTCTAAAACACACACAGAAAAAACAAACTTTGTACTCCACGTAAATCCACAACTTTGGGGTGCGTACTATATACCTCCTATGTGTAGTGTATATACACGCACAAGGGAGTGATCATGTGCCGTTTCAACTTCCAAACAGCTAAAATTGCTGGATTATGCAGAGATAAATGCCAAGCTTGCAGGGATGGAATTATGTCCATATGTATACAAAAAAACCACCTCAGCTTAATAAGAAAAATGTTCTAGACTTCAGTAGCAAAGGTGCAATATAGAAGGAGATGAGTACTAGACTGTTGTTGCAGAAAACACAAGTGTCTGGTACCTCAATTCCCTTACTTGGAAGTCTATTATGTGCAATAAGCCATAAGAAAAAGCAAATTATGGGAGGCATTTTCAAATAAAAGTAAATATGGAACTGTTATGTATAATACCTTCTTTTTGTCATAAAGTGACTTAACTGAGAATACTCTGTTCCTGGTTAAATTCCACTGCATTTCATCTTGTAACTCCGTTTTAAATCTAAAAGAAGATAAGTCTGAAATTTTGCTCTAGATGTAGTATTAAGTCTTGTTGGAGTTTGAAGATTCCAAGAATGTGATGGACCAATTGAATTGCAGATTTCTACCATTGTAAGACGCTTAACGCTGGATAATGCATAGAGATTAGGATAGCAAATTTTGATTCATACAACCAATTATCATCCCAAAATCTGACAGTAACACCATTGTTAACTTTAAATTTAACAAATCTCAAAACCAGAGATTTGCACTTCATTGTGGCTCTCTACACTGATCTCCCATAAGTGCACTTTGGGGTTTTAGGAATCCAGTGAACTTCATCATGCCCATAATTTTCAGAGACAATAAACTTCCAAAGAGATTCATCCTCAGATGCAAACCTCAAAGTCCATTTTGCTAAAAGTGCTTGATTTGTCTGTTTTAAAATTTTAATACCAAGACTTCCTTGCTTTTTTCTTCTACATAGAGCTCTCCATTTAACCAGATGTAATTTCTTTCTTCCTTTGTTATGATTCCATAAAAAGTCTCTCGTTATTTTCTCTAGTTTCTTTATGAATGAATCCGGAATCTCAAAAGTGACATGTAGTAAATAGAAAGGTTGGCTAGAACGCCATTGATCAAAGTAATCATACCTTCTCTTGAGAGTAAAAATTTCTTCCAGCCTGCAAGCCTTGCAATGAATTTATCAATAATTTTTTCCCATTTTGCAACCCTCTACATTTGTCACCAAGAGGCAATCCTAAATAAATGGTATCAAAAACACCACTGTAACAACCAAGAATGGAGGAAAATACAGTTAAATAACCATCAAATCCAACACCAAAGATTTGACTCTTTGCAAAATTGATCTTCAGACCTGTTAACATCTCAAAGGAAAGAAGAATTAATCTCAAATTCTTAACTTGCTCTACATCCGCATCAAGGAAAATAAGTGTGTTATCTTCAACTTGCAAATGACTAACCACAATGCCATCACTTTTAGTTTGAAAACGAGAAATCAATCATTCTTCTTGAGCCTTTTTAATCCTGAAATTTAATTCTTCACCCACTAAAAAGGAATAAAAATGGTGAAATTGGGTCACCTTGCCTAATACCCTTCTTTGCCTTAAAGTAAATAGCTGCACTTCCATTCACAAGCACATAAAACCTAACATATTCTACACAACATTTTATCCAACTCCTCCATTTATTACCAAACCCCATCAAGCTAAACATATCATCCAAGAAATCCCAGTTAACATGATCAAAAGCCTTCTCAAAGTCTATTTTACACAACACACCTGGCTTGCCATTCCTAATTCTTGAGTCTATAAGTTCATTTGCTGTTAAAACACCATCAAGTATTTGTCTTCTCTTCACAAAAGTAGATTGTTGTTGTGAGAAGATTGTAGGAAGAGTAAGTTTAAAGCACTTTGCTAGAATCTTTAAAATAATTTTATAATCTCCATGAATAAGACTAGATGGTCTCAAGTCTTTAATCTCCTCAATATAATCCTTTTAGGAATTAAAGATATGAAAGTGTTTTTCAACCTCCAACCTAGAAAGCTCTTACCTTGCAACTCTTTTAAGATGTTTAAGAAGTCAACTTTGAGAATATCGCAGCAGAGAGTGTAGAAACTAATGGGGAATCCATCAGGCCCCGGGATTTGTATTGTCCAAACAATTTGATTCCAACAACACATTCTTCCTCTTATTGTCACTTTCAAGCCAATACTTCACCTCCTCAGAAATTTGATTGAACTGCATACCTTCAACATAAACAGTTCTTTGTTGTTGAGACTGGAAAATATTTTAAAAGAAATCCACTATTCCATTCTTGATTTCATTCTCATCAGAAGTAAGTGCATCATTCACTTTTATAGAGCCAATACAACTTCTCTTCTCCTATCATTTGCTAATCTTTGGAGGTACTTTGTGTTCTTCTCAAAATATTTGAAGTGGGTTTGCTCCTCCATTTTTCTGCTCTAATGAAAGTTAAATTACAATATTCTTGCCTTACATTTGTTCTTTCTTACCATAGAGTGTCAGAGAGACCATTATTCTCATTCTCTACAACATAAAAATGTCTTCTAACTCTTCTAATCTTCTGTCCACTTCGCCATACTCCTCTTTACTCCAAATTCTCTATTTGTGTTTAAGCATTTGAAGTTTTTTGCAGAAGACAAAACCAACATTACCTGAAACATCAAAAGAATTCCACATATCTCTAACAAAAGTAATGAAATTAGGATTAGAGAACCAATAATACTCACATCGGAATGACGGTGGACAATGCTTCACCCCTTTACAGACTAGAGAAATTGGATTGTGATCAGAAAATGGGCGTGCAAGAGCATGCTGAAAAAATCGAGGACAAACGCTTTCCCAAGAAGGACAAACCAAAATTCTATCAATACTGCTCCTTATATTCTGAACCTGATTATTTATCCAGGTAAAAGAAGCTCCAATCAACGACAAATCAAAAAGTTGATGCCTAGAGATAAAATTATTGAGTTTTATCATACCCACAGTAGTTTCTCCACCAAAAGATCTTTCATGAACAAAACAAATCTCATTAAACTCTTCTCCAATTACCCATGGATAATTCCATAAATCTCTAGTTTCCTCTATCTCCCTCTAAAAGAGTATGACTTCATCAGAATTATTAGCACAAGGAACATAAACCCATGTGAACCTCCATTCAAAAGAATTGAAAATTCTCTTGCATAACAAAGTGATAAAGTAAGGGCCTATAAGTGAATCAAAAACTTGGACTTTAGAGGAATCTCAGAGGCAAAGAATTCCACCAGACCTGTCTTGAGAAAGAGACTCCAACCACAATACATCTATTTTACCCCAACACTGTGAAGCCAACAAATCGTTACATTGTTGAACTTTTGTTTCCTATAATAGAACAATACAAGGTTTCCAATCCTTTATTTTTTTCTTCACAATGTCTCTTCTGCCAATATCATTGAATGCAAGAATGTGCCAGCATATAATATTGAAATCCATAAAATACAAAGTACCGCAAATCCAAAACCAGCTTAACCACTTACGCAGACTTCAAATTCTCCACATCAGAACTCAAGAGATGGAGTTTGAAGGAATCAATCATAGCATCATCAATTTCCTCTTCAAAACCATTAAAATGAATACCCAATCTCGGAAAAACGGATACTATTTGAAGAATAATGCTCTCAAAATCTCTTCAAAGGCTAGGGTTCACTTTGGCTTTAAGAGTACTCTAGTTTTCATTTGTCTTCCACAAAAAATCAAAATCACCAATCTTGTGAATTGATAAGTTATCCTGCCGATGAGAATTTCTCATTGCATATATCATTTCGAGGTATGGTATATAAACTTCTTCTTGCAAATATTCCTCTATATCCTCTTCATTTTGAAAAATTGGTATTACCGCCATTGAAGATGATAGAGTTAAATTTGAAGTAGAATTATTTGGCGATTCAACCCCATCTGAGTTAGTTACTGAATCAACCATCTCTGTGTTTAGTTTGTTCGATCCAGATGATTCTGTTGAATGAGAAGTTTTACTGGGGGGCTGAGTCAAACCAACAGAAACTGACTCGTCTGACTTAGAAAATGATGGAGCCGGATCCGAATTTGTAGAATTTAAATTCAAATTTGAATTGAAACTTACTGCCGAAGACTTCCCTTTTTTTGTAACGGAAAATTTTCCGAACATATATTTTCTACGAGAATCATGGGGATGTGGAATAACGTGAGGTATTCGCGGCCAATCTATATTGAATGAAAGATTCTTGACTGATTCTCCGACTGGTACGAGGACTAATTTAAGTTTTGAACCCTGATTTTTTTTTTGAAGGATTGAACAAAATCACCACTAACGGATTAAGAGAATTGTAACTTGATTGGAAAATAATAATTTCCATGATAGAGAAAGGATGAAGATACCCCATCAAAACTTTGGACTTTTAATCTAATTGCAGATACATCTTCCCAATTGATAGTAGAAGAATGAACCTCTAAAAGACCTCCAAATGTTGGCACTAAACTCTGAATAAATTTTTTGTCCCCACAAGTTAAACGACACCCCAAAAGTCTCAATCCAAGAACCCCTTGAATTTATCTCCGCTAGAGAGACGAAATTTGAAGCATTCCACCAAGGTAAAAGAAGAAATTGACATATCATCCATGTTCCAGAAACCTTTGTGAATCATAGCATCTTTGTATTGATATAGAGAAAAGAAAAAGGCATTGTTACACTCAAAAGGAAATAATTCAAAACCAGTGTCCGTATTGAATCTCTTAGCTACTTCCAATCCTATATTATTCAAAGAATCAACTTTCTTAGATGTTTCAACAATAATAGATTGATTCCAGTTTCTTGGAATCTCTGCTGGAAATGTAGGATTGTGTTGCTCAAACGAGTGCGATTTGAAAATCATTAGAAGTTTAAGAGAAACAATCTTTGAGAATCCACTAACGAACCGATTCCATCTTTGATCTCCCTCTTCAGAAGGAAAGCACATTGACTGCTTAACCTTTTCAAAAGAAATAATATCTCTAAAGAATTCTCCATATTCATTTTTGTTTATGGAAAACAAGATGTGCTCACTACCTCTATAAAAAATCCAATACCAACTGCCATCGAAACTATTTCTAGACTCCTTCCTCATAATATTCTTCATCCATATGACACCTTCAGGACTTATGGGAAATTGAATAATCTTCTTTGTGTTCCTTGTCTGTTCATCAAAAAAGATACCATTAGGTTGTTTTAACAAGAGGAAGGATTTGTACTCAGAAGCAATAGAGACCCC
>NC_039362.1:39172329-39212114 GCF_003573695.1 Papaver somniferum | reverse complement strand
CCCCCCCCCGCATCTGCTCATTGGGCTCTTTAGTTTTTCGCTTTTCTGAAACCACTTTCCATCCATCAGAATTTTCTGTGCTTGTAGAATCATAAACCTTATGTTACTAACCACCAACAACTGCTAACTAACGCTTCGAAACCTGCAAACTCTTCTGTTCATGTCGATATGAATCCAATAACCCTGCTCTGCTCCATTGAGAAGATGATGTTCTCACCATTCCTGCCGCGAGAATTTCGGACGTTCTCTCTCCTCCACAGAAATACAAAGTTTGTTAATCCCTTTTGTTGGTGGTGGTTTTTAGTTCAGGCTAAAACCGTAAAACCCCAAATTTATGTACTCTTTTTCTGCAAAGAAATAAAGCCATTTTAACAGTGATGAGTGCTTACGCCTATTTGCTTACATATGTATTGAGCAATTCAGTATACTTATATATATGAAATTTACTTAGAATAATGTTGGTTGCAAAATCCCAGATATTCTGTAAATTTTGTTAATCTCCCACATGCGTTATGCATTGACGCATGACTTGCTGAGTATTTACCCTATGCTATGTTCCCCGACTGAACTCTTAATATTGACATGACATGCCAATTAATGTTCACTCGCGGCTGAGTAGGAGTTTCCCGAAGTGCCAGGATTAAGATCTGCATGAAAGTACTCAATCGGAAGCACGCAAACTGCGCTGCTTTCTGAGAATAAAATTAGTGATTTTGTGTCAAACACACAAAATTCACCAAATTTGATTAATTTTGTGCCAGCTTGCAATTTTTTAACCTAATCTAATTTTACCAATTTACAAAAATTAGGTTTTTGCGGCCTGCACAATATCTCGATCCCCATTGGTCGAGACTAAACCTAGGCAAACTAGGAAATTGATCCTTCATGGACTAGTAGGAGCAAAGTCCTATCAAAAGTTGAAAAACAAAAAAAAAAAAGGAATTGCGGAAAACAAAGGAAGCAGGAAAAGGGGCACGACCGCGCCACTTCACCGGCTGGTTTGCCCTAGCTTGCGCCGTCGTACCATCGGCCGACCATGCCCATATTGCTGCCTGCCGGCCCCTCTTTCTTACAGACCATTCAAATCGCTCTAAATGCACAACCTATACTTTTAATTAAAAGTGGAAGTTGGCTGGTCGACAAAATTAATTCCTTAAGAAATCGAATCTAGACTGTCCATGTCAGTCTTAAAACGATCACGACCGCACGGTTTGGCCATCCAATTTAACCAGCTTGACCTTCTCCCAGCACGACCAAACAAGCTCCATGGTATTCACTGGCGGGCTCACTTTTATTCCAACCAATCTAATTCTCATATCCTTCCAACAACAACCATAACGGCTAGCCAAAATAGGTCAGCCGCGCATGGCAGTCTTAAATCAATCGTGGTCGTCCAACTTTGCCAGCCGAATTGACCGGCCTAGATTTGATTTTAAGCGACCGGCAGGGTACGGATATGCTCACTGGCGGCTCAGCTATAGACCTGACCAATCACATTGCTTCAAACCTGCTAGCAATGCCGCAAACCGATCGTCCAAAGAGTGCCAGACACACGACTTTAAAATCCTCGAGTTTGACCAACGGCAGCGCATAACTGCCGCAAAGCGATCTCGACCATCCAACTTCGCCAGCTGAATCGACCGGCCTAAATCTAATTTCGAGGAACCAATGAGATGTCATCATGATCGCCGGTAGCCCCTCTTCCATGAGAATCGATCGTCCAATCCTCAGCCTACCCATACGGATCCTGGCGGCTGCCCAAAGTTAGTTGGTCACGCTACTCATAAGAGTCTTAAATAAATTAGCGGCAACCAATAACTGCCGCAAATCATCTCAACCATCCAACTTGGCTAGCCAATTTGGCCGGTTTAGATTTAATTTGGGCCAACCAATATGAATTACCAGCCATCATTCTCCTATAGGGACCGACCACCTCATCTTTAATGTACATGGATAGCTCTTCGCAGCTTCCTGAAGATGGCCGGTCATGCTCATTTTAAGACATTAAGTTCCGCGACCAACCAAGACATGCTCTATACAACGATGCTTCATATTTTTAGCTGCTTGCTTAAAAGCGATGCTTTATATGCATCGATTACAAACGATATTTTATAAATACCGATTTCACAAATAACTTAATTAAACTAAGAGCAACATGCTATTTCTTGCGTCAAGTCTCACAACTTTACTTGTAACATATGACCGGCCACCACCAGCACTGACAACACTCCTAGCGTTAATATTCTTGCTGTCGATACCAATGTACTGCCTGCCAGCACTGTCAATACATTTCATGGTGTTACATCCTATACCACAAACACCAGCGGCGCCGAAAACATTCCTTCTGGCGTGACACCTCCTATCACCAGATCCAGAGCCGCTGCTACCTAGTATTTCTTCGAGCATGACACCCAAGGTAGTTAATATCGTGTATCAGTAGTGTATCGGTCGGGTCCTATACACCTATACAAGTGATAATATCTGTTTTTACAGGTGATACATCATTTAATATAAAATTTTAAATAATTATAAAACCATAGTAAAAAATAATAAGAATCATACACATATCTCAAATTTTCAAAATACAAGGTGGTTTATTAGCCAACGTTGTGATTGTTGTCCCATTATGACGATAAATCTTTTTTATTATCCTTCATATTTATCTTTTATATTTCTCTGCCTTGCAATCGAAATATGGTTTCCATCTTATATCTTACCATATAGTCATTGATTTTATATTATAAATATATTATGGCTTTTTACCTTCTCCAATTGACATTGTACTTGTCTGTAAAGACTAGATGCATGTTGATGAAAAATTTATTCACGAAACCGGTATTATCGGTGTACAAGTAAAACCGATATATCGATCTGTACCGGCCTGTACAACCGATAGTATCATTTCGTATTTGTATCGCCAATATTTTTGATATCGTATAGGTATTTCCGATATCCGATAAAAGCCTGTAATATCGGCCTGTACAACCGATATTGACTACCTTGATGACACCTCCAATCACCACCAGAGTTGCCACCATTCCTCTGTCAAGATAGGATGCTAGAAGAATACGAGACAATCAACCTCCTATTACCATTGATGATTTAATGGAAAGGCAGGATGTCCTTGCTAGAGCTCAGACGGACATGGCTGCAACCCAGAAGGAGGTACTCACTTTTCTCAAGACATTGACAAAGCGGCTATTACCAGAGCAGCAACGTCAACAACAAACAGAGCAGGCAAGGAACACTTTCAGGACTCCTGGTGCAAACACTTCAACAGGTCCAGCCTTTATAGATGACGAAGCATGTGTGGTTTCTGAACGTCCATCAGAAAGAAATCAACTGGTAGGGTTAGAAACCTACTATGAAATACCGCAAGCACACGGTGTCTAGAACATAGATAACGACAAATTCGGGTCGATCCTACGGGGAGTTGGATTGGTGAATCTAAACTTCTAAGTTCCACTTCTACTAATTTAGAGACAAATGGTTTTGTCGATACGACGAGAAATTGATTATTATACTAAAAGAAGCAAGATTGAAAACAATACAATGATTAAATAGGGCCTTGAATCCACCACCTAGGTGCATAGAAATTCTCTAGTGTGATACACTAGTTCTCTTTTCAATCAAGGAGCTATAGAGATGCTAGCCTCAAGCTACCTTGAAGATGTGATATAATCACTAACACATATGATGACTTAATCTCAACAAAATATGTCAATTCCTAGAATTACCTATCTGTTTAAGGAATAGGTAATCACAAATTGAACTAAATCAGTTTACATAGAGCTTGAATACATAACAAAGGATTATTCTAACTACCATGGATGCTTCACATACAAGGTGAAAGTAATTTGCTAGTATTCAGAAATCAAGTCATGCTTTTCAATAAAATTCCATGGAGAAGAAGTGAAATCAAACAAGAGAAATTCTAATTAATAAAGGGGTTTCATCGCTGCCCTAGCAGACATTTTTAGAACATAAGTAAAATTGAAATAAAACCTAAACCTAACAACAACAGATTGCACCGGCTAACCCGGGCTTGCCTTTGAAGCACAACAACCTCCATATTTATACAAGAATTTTCCCAATTGCAATCCCTATTTTTAATACAGTACAAACTGAAAATTAGGGTTTGAATACACAACTCACCAACTCCAATAATAAATTCTGATGACCACTGTCCCTTCTACAGTATGCTTCCATCAATTATTCACAGACACACATATAATTTCATACTTTCCTTCAGTTTTGTGTTGAAATTTAGCCACCCTAGCTATTGGTAGCTTACTGTGAAGAAAGGAGCGGAAAGAGTGAATTGAGGGTAGTACGGTGATGACAGTTGATTGACATGAGGGAGATGATGGGTTTTAGTGTGTAGATGGGGCAAACAAGCATGGGGTTCAAGAAACCATTGTCTGCTATGGAGGAAATAGTAGAGAGAATGGGTTTTATAGAAAGAGTAGGAATGGAAATTAGAGGAAATGGGAGATGGGTACGTGTGCATTTTACTAAATAAATTTGGATCTGTTTGGATGTTCACCATGAACACCTGTGCTAGGAGTTCAAGAGGTTCTCTTTTGGTTTACTATTTTTGTTTCAGACGTGAGTAGCACTTGGGCTAACACTTCGGCCCATGTAAGTCCAACGATACTCATTCCCCGCACTTGAATTTCGTTTTACATTTTTACTTTTCGAAATAGGTCTGTCTGACCATGCTCTCTTTATTCTCCTACAACCAAACAAAAACTATCAATATTTACAACAACAAGATTATTGATGTCCCTAGACAGAAAATGCATAATTTGACTTAAAATGGGATATTAAATCTCTTGAGATATGATAAATGATAACAAAATGATATAAGAATATGCATTACTAGGCACCGATCACACCCCCAAACTTGCATTTTACTCGTCCTCGAGTAAAACTAAACTAAGAAAATCCTACCTACACCACTGTCGCTGGTCTCTCGATTGCATTTAACGAATGCAATAAGCCTTTTAAACCACTAAGTGTCCCTAGTGGACGAGTTGAAGTCTCGTGAGGGTTTGCTTAGAACATACCCACAAAGTTCTAGGTCAAAAGAGAGAGCTCACCTTTTATGATATGTAACACCTGCATTTCAGTTTAAGCTCACAACAAAATGGATATGTCAATCTAGCTTTCAAAGGAACAATTCTAGCACTGGAACGACTATGGACATGTGATAAGAGTGTAAAGTGTATCTACACATATATAGAGAATGATCAGAAGTTAGGACTTCCAATTACCAAGAGATAGTTTTTAGCTAAGAACCGAATTCAAATCCAAGCTAGCTGTCCAGATTTACGAGAATTGTGAATGTTCACCTAAGAGTTGGTGATATTTCAGTTTACCCGTGTTGTACATCGATGACATACACCGTCCCTTGCTTATTACAAGACTATTTACAACATATAACAAAACATGACTCTTATTTACATCGACTACTCTCTTATTTTTGAGGCAAGAGAGAAACATTGACTTTAACATTTGAAACATAACAAAATGTACTCTTTTATCATTTATTTATCTATCTTTTTGATATTCTTTTTTTCTTTTCGGATTTTTTTTTCTGAATTTTTTTTTTCTTTTCTTTTTCTGATTGTTTTTTTCAACTGATGAAAAACTTCAAGAGAACAAGAAAAATACAATAGCATGAGATAATACTGTTTGACTTATGAACAAAAAGAAAAATTACATGACACTTAGCAAGAGGTAGCCCTTTTCGATGTACCCGGTCAAATTCAATGGTTGCTTTTCTTAATGTATCCTCCAACTTCTATCCCAGCCAACCAAAGAACAAGCTAGTCAAGTCTCATTCAGTATTCTAAAGTGATTGAAAGTCTACTTAACCGATGAAAATGGTAGATCGTGCATGTGCAAGTTTCTTATCACATGTGAATTGTGCTAGAATCAAGTGGTGCCTCATCATCTATATTAAGAATCCTAAGATTATTATGTATGCAGATACTACAAATCAAGTCAGATGAGCTTAACAATTTATTCATTTTTTTTAAACATGGCAGAGTTCAGTTTCAAACATGGCAGAGTCCAGTGAGTATCAACACGATCACTGTGGGACCACATATCTCCACACCCAATCGGCCAAGACATATCATGCCTGGTCGTCTCGATTCGCACGCCCAAACTAGGCGTGGTCACACCTCCCAATTGAAAACTAATCTCGACCACTCAACTTTGCCGGAAAAATTGAGTGGATCAATCACGTTTCTATGGGGTATTAAGGTATGGACGTGGACGCCAGCCCGCCGTCTGTATACCAGACTAATCGGCCAAGACCGACCAAGCTTGGTCGTCTCGAAACGCGCGCCCGAAGTTGGAATGATGCGCGGCTTTTGCAGCACCGGATTCCTGTCGCAAATTGATCTCAACCACTCAACTTCGTTGGACAAATTGAGTGGCTTAGATCACACTTTCACGAGACAATGAGGCATGGACATGTACATCGGCATGCCGTCTACACGCATGCCCAATCGGCCTTGCCAAAATCGTGTCCCAAGCTTGGATTCGACCAAGCTGAAGAGTGATGCTTGCACACCTCTTCATCAACCCTAATTCCACTAACGGTCTCAGATGAGTGTCTCAAAGATCATCTCGTCTGTTCAATTTCACCTGCTTGGTTATACAAACCTGGTCAGGAGTTAACTGGTCAATCAGGTGTCGTGGTGATTACCATCCGTCACTCTACCACACCAAGTGACCGGCCAAGTCAGGACTTACATGTACAGCCCCAAACGATCACTTGAAGATGGCTAGACATGCATCTATTTTAAGACGCTTAATCGTGACTTACTCCATTAAGCCTTAAAACAGCGAAGCTTCACTCATGCTAAATACATTCGATGCATTACATTCATAGGATTCACACGATATTTCATAAATATCGACTTCCTAAATAACTTAGTTATTTAATCTAGCATTACATGCTACTTTATGTGGGTCCCACGATCCACATACTCGAGACATCAATCATGTCACAAACTGGGGGATACATACTGGGGTATTGGTCTGGCGGTTTACAACGTGCAGCGCACAACGCGCCATCACAAGAACGTGTCAGGAATTCATGGACGGTTAGTGATGATGGGAGAAGTGGGCAAGACTGATCGTGTAATACTAACACCCGCAACTCCACTAGTCTATCACTCCACTTTCTCCACTTCCCACGAGATACGTGAGTAAGGCTCAATGACATGTATAAATAGGTTCTCCTCCCTATTTCGACAAGACAAGAAGACAACAGAAGCAAGTGTTGATACAACCATATTCAAACACCGGAACTGATAGCTTACATTCTGCAAGCCAGTTCAGCTTTCTGATACAATTCATACATAGCCAACACCTTCATAATCTCAACAGCTTCTTCGCTTCCCTCCCTAAGATCAACCCCATTTCCTTCACTTTGTGACCGAAGCAAGTATGGAACGACCATTTCTTGGTTTAGGTCAGAATTGTACAGATTGATTTCTCGAATCACAAAGCACTCCCGTGCAGTGCATTTGTTTAGGGTTTAGATTCATTCCTCATCCACACACCCCAAATTACCAAATTCGGCAGGAATAGTTTTCACCCATAAACAATTGGAGACCACAGTGGGAGATTAATCTCTCGGTTGTGAAGTCAATTTATTCAATACCAATTCAATCTTATCAATTTCGAAATGGTGGATCTTAGGTCTGGATCAGCAACCAATCCTGACGGGACTAGCGCTGACAACACTCTTGGTGTTAATATCCCAATCAGTAGTGTCATAGTGTAGCCAGTCAATACCATCAATGTATCTCGTGGAATTACTTCCTCTACTACCAGCACCAGCAGAGAAGGAGGAGATATTCCATTGGGCGTGACACCTCCTATCAACAGATCCAGAGCAGCCGCAAATCCTGGAATCTCTTCAAGTGTAACGCCTCCAGCCGTCACCAGAGAAACTTCCACCCCTTCATCAGGACGAGGAGCTAGAGGAGCAAGAGGAGGACCATCTCCCATTACCATCGCATATTTGATGGAGAGGCAGGAAGTCCTTGCTAAGACTCAAACGGATATGGCTTCAACTCAGAAAGAGGTACTCACTTTTCTTAAAGCATTAACTGATCGATTGCCACAAGAGCCACGACAGCCCCTGGAGCCAACAAGGAACGCATTCAACGCACCCGGAGAAGGTACTTCAGCGGCGCAGACCTACAAGGACCTGATCAAAGAAGCGACATCAGATATGAACGGTCATGTCATGGAGATTCCTACACTGGGGACTGATCCTCACAACGATCCTCCTCAAGTCAATAGTCTCACTATGAGCCAGAGGCCGGTGGATCAGGAGGCGGTTTCTCTAGTGGAAAGTTTTATGCGAAATTTTACACCTCTCGAAGAATCATCGGGCAGAGACGTTTTGCTGCAATCAACCAGAAGAAGGTCACAACCGGCCCTACACGCTACTGCATGCATCAAGGATTCATAGTTCAAGGGGGCCCTCATCGACACAGATGCGTCTTCGAATGTGATTACTCTCAAGAGTCTAAGGACGACACAGGTTCGCTCAGGCAAGATCGTATGGCATCCTACCACAATGGCAGACTTTGAAGGAAACCAGACCATCACATACGGGATCGTCCCTTCAACGTATCACCAATGCCTGAAGACTATGCCGAATAAAGAAGTCATTCGTATTCCTGCATCATTGTCTCCTTACGCACGAATATGCGGAGTGGAACTGTTCAAACCGAGGAAAGCTCCGCGGGAAGGATCAGACAAAGTCCATTGCATTCCACTCCCCACGTGAGCGTCAATCCAGGAGGAGGACCGACTTGCATCATCGAAGGCTAGGCCCCATGATGCATCCTTGATGACGAGGCATCTCAATTCTTATCTCCGCCCAACGGAATGATACAACAACGATGAGACACAAGAAGAAGTGCTAGACGCTCCACGACAGCTGCAAGATGGTACCAACACCACAACTGATGAGCTCGACGATGAGGAATCTCCTAGGCCCATCTCCATCAGCTCTACCTTGTGTAAGCATTCATACAATCTCCGATCCAAGCCGGTCAAACAATCTCCGAGGCAATTCAGGCGCGAGATCAGGTGTTGCATGGATTCCAGAGACTTGAACGAATGCTGCCCCAAAAACGATCCCCCTCTACCTAACATAGACATGTTAGTAGATGCAACCGGCGGACACGACATGTTCTCCTCCATGGATGGATGTAGCGGCTACAACCAGATAAGGATGTACGAGCATGAAGCAAGTAAGATAACTTTTCAAACTCCTCTCGGGAATTTTTATTATAATGTACTTCCATTTGGTTTAAAGAATTCCGGTGCAACGTATCAACGCTCTATAGAGGCAATCTTCCACTGGAGCCGATACCTCAAGGGAGCAGCCTCAAGGAGATAACGATGTGCACACGTCATGTCGAGCAAGACCCGGGCGAGTCAGTCTATCAGACAATGGTGCATGTATATCGTGCTATGTTGGAGGATCTGCGCTTTTGGTCATCCTCTGGAGCTGTTGAACGCTCATCTACAACAACATCTGTCTTGCTAGAAAGAACCAGTTTCGCTGAAGCAGTAAGAGGAAAACCACCGAGATACAACATCCTGCACGCCAACTCCAACTCCAGTACCGCATACACGAATGCCACAATGATGAAACAACGTCCAAGATATTCCATATCTGTATCAATGACAGAAACATTAAGAGACACTTTCAGTCTCCCGTAGAAGAAGTAGTTGCGTTACCAAAGGAGTGTGACTGGGGACTTCTTAGCGCGTTGTCCATCTCAAACATGGATGCAAGCACGCTATCATTATGATTCCAAGATGTTCAAATACGAATATATACTCAAGAGTGCATAAGTATTGTCAAAGGCCGGTGATATTCCTGGACGTCTGTGAAGCGCAACACAGGCGTAAAGAAGGTCTCATGAACCCAGCGTGGAAACATCTATCAAGTCGAAGGCTCAATGGATACTCGTGGGCAGGGGACTGTCCCCCTCTTCTTCATTCCATGAGGAAACATCAAGAAGCCATCGGTTCCATCATTAGCTTCTCCCTCTAATAACGAGACGAGCTCTACCACTATATGAAGACCGCCAAGTTCGCGCCATCTTCCTCCCAGTCTCTTCTGATCGCAGTTGCGGTTGAGAACCGTTGTTCAAGCTTCACCGTAGCAACAACCACTACGGACAGAGGTAATCCGAACTTCTTCATATTTTATTTTCCAACGGAGAAGTAGTAGAGTCACGGAGGAGATATGGCGATATCTTTATCATGGTAAACCCACCGACCATACAAGATAGAACCATGTGGGGACTGAGGCTCAGCATGAAGTTCCTTCACCGTCAGTCAGAGACTTCTTCAACACGGTCAATCAAGAAGCATGTAATTCACAAGTATAAATCAAACTGAAGAGGAAGCTGCTTCAACGCTCTTCCACAAGAGGCTTGCTTCAACGCTCTCTCCTGAATAAGCTGCTTCAACACTCTCTCCAGCAGAAGCCGCTTCAACACTCTCTCCAGCAGAAGCCGCTCCCTCCACAAGAAGCTTCTTCAACACTCTCCAGGACCTGCTCGCTCCAGAAGCTGCTTCAACGCTCTCAGCGGGACCCACACCACGTCCGAACATACAAGCTTCACATTTGGGAAAAACAAGCACGCCTGGGTCCCACGTTCGAGCAAAGGGAAGACTGATGTTAATTAGCAAGACTGGTGTTAGTCAGTAAGACCGGTGTTGGTCACAACAGTAAGGCCGGTGTTGGTAGAAGTAACAACGATGGTGTATGGGACAAGGCCGGTGTTCGAACGAAAAAAGATAGCAAGACCGGTGTTCATCAAGGCAAGGACGGTGTTGGTCAAGAGACAAATATGATATTGGGTGAGGCAACAAGTTTGGTGTCTGGTCAAAGCAGGCACGCGGCGGGTCCCACATTGATCAAGCACATAAATCGTATGGAAAAGCAAACAAGGATGGTATTGCTCAAGTCACAAGGCTGGTATTGATCAAGTCACAAGGATGGTATTGATCAAGTCACAAAGGATGGTATTGATCAGGACATAAGGCCTGTATAATAGGCGCACACAGTGGACCCACGTTTAACCGAAGCAGGAACAACAAGCCTACGTTCAATCAAGCAGGCGCATGATGAGTCCCACGGTTGAGCGAAGTAGGCGGGCCCACATGCCTATCAAACATGTGCAACAGGGTGACGTTTGGTAGAAGCATATACATGGTGGGGTCCACATCCGTTCAGGGTTACATGTCCCACCAAGGTCGTCGTCACACCTGGCGTATTCCCACGAACAAAGCAGGCGCAACAGTCCGTCGATTAGGCACATCAAGCCCACGTTCGATCAAGCAGGCGCAATAGCCCCTCGACCGAAGCAGGCTTAGCAAGGTCGATCCGGCAAGACCGACATTCGAACTGAGCAAGCACGGAGCAGGCTCTCGACCAAAGCAGGCATAGCAAGGTCGATCGAAGCAGGCAAGACCGAAATCATACTAGGGGAACGCTCGCCTGGACACCTCCTGAACGTGACATGCTCCAAGGACAGGACGACCCGTCTCTCCTGGTAACCTATAACTTTGTCTCATAAGTTTTAGCTTTCACTGTCACCATCTCATGCCTACCCCACAATAATGCAACCATTATGCTCTAGGAAGGGGACTTAATGTTGATGGTGGATTTTAGTTCAGGGCTAAAATTGTAAAATCCAAAATTATGCGCTGACATCCTGCAAAGGATAGAGCCACTGATAAGTGATGAATACTTCTCCACTTTACTAATTCACCTAAAATGGAGTATGTAGCAACAATTCCATATACCTTGTGAATTTATAACATTATTAATGTATGACCAGCCTTGTATTTCCTGTACTGCTCCACTCTTATCATTGGTGCGGCATGACGACTGAGTGTTTCTCTCAGCAGAGCAACACGAATCTCCAAACATTAATAATGAAGCATGTACGAAATACCCGTACATGCTATAACTCTCGGAGTGTTATACTAGCCCGATTGAGCATCTGGACTGTCCATATCAGTATCAGAAACGATCACGACCATCCAACTTCACCAGCATGATTGGATGGCTTAGATCGAATCCATAACCCTCAAGCAGGTATTGGAATGTTCAACACCGTACCAATGCGGACCCGCATGGTCGGCCTCCCCAAAAGGGTAGCATGGCTTTCAAATTCGTCCATCCAAAGCAGCGTGGACGAGAAACCCTAAATTAGGGTTTGCAGCACATTACATGTGTCGCAAATCAGTCTCAACCATCCATCTTCGCAGGCATAGATGGAGGGTTTAGATGTAGATTCAAAGTTCCCAGAGCATGTCAACACAAACACCGCGGGCCCTCCTGCATACGTAACCGATCGGTCAGGACCAAACATGGATGGTCGTCCCAATTCGTGCGCCCAAAACAAGGCATGACACACGGCTGCCAAAACCCTAATTAGGGTTTTCGATCATGAGCTTCCATTTTCACCTCTAGGAGTCGATTAAGCAGGTCCAGTGAGTATCAACACGATCATTGTGGGCCCACATATCTCCACACGCGGTCGGCCAAGGCATATCATGTCTGGTCGTCTCGATTCGCACGCCCAAACTAGGCGTGGTCACACCTCCCAATTGCAAACTAATCTCGACCATTCAACTTTGCCGGACAAATTGAGTGGCTCAGATCACGTTTCTATGGGGTATTAAGGTATGTACGTGTACACCAGCCCGCCTTCTGTATACCAGACTAATCTTCCAAGACCGACCAATCTTGGTCGTCTCGAAACGCGCGCCCGAAGTTGGCATGATGCGCGGCTTTTGCGGCACCGGATTTCTGTCGCAAATTGATCTCAACCACTCAACTTCGCCGGACAAATTGAGTGGCTTAAATCACACTTTCACGAGACAATGAGGTATGGACATGTATACCGGCATGCCGTCTACACGCATGCCCAATCGGCCTTGCCAAAATCGTGTCCCAAGCTTGGATTCGACCAAGATGAAGAGTGATGCTTGCGCACCTCTTCATAAACCCTAATTCTACTAACGGTCGCATATGAGTGTCTCAAAGATCATCTCGTCCGTTCTACTTCACCTGCTTGGTTATACAACCCTGGTCAGGAGTTAACTGGTCAATGAGGTGTGTGGTGATTACCATCCGTCACTCTACCACATCAAGTGATCGGCCAAGTCAGGACTTACCTGTACAGCCCCAAACGATCACTTGAAGATGGATAGACATGCATCTATTTTAAGACGCTTAATCGTGACTTACTCCATTAAGCCTTAAAACAACGATGCTTCACTCATGCTAAATACATTCGATGCATTACATGCATAGGATTCACACGATATTTCATAAATATCGACTTCCTAAATAACTTAGTTATTTAATCTAGCATTACATGCTACTTTCTGTGGGTCCCACGATCCACATACTCGAGACATCAATCATGTCACAAACTGGGGGATACATACCGGGGTATTGGTGGCGGTTTACAGCGTGCAGCGCACAACGCGCCATCACAAGAACGTGTTAGGAAGTCATGAACGGTTAGTGATGATGGGAGAAGTGGGCAAGACTGATCGTGTAACACTAACACCCGCAACTCCACTACTCCATCACTCCACTTTCTCCACTTCCCACGAGATACGTGAGTAAGGCTCAATGACTTGTATAAATAGGTTCTCCTCCCTATTTCGACAAGACAAGAAGACAACATAAGCAAGTGTTGGTACAACCATATTCAAACACCGGACTGATAGCTTATATTCTGCAAGCCAGTTCAGCTTTCTGATACAAGTCATACATAGCCAACACCTGCACAATCTCAACACCTTCTTCGCTTTCCTTCCTAAGATCAAACCCATTTCCTTCACTTTGTGACCGAAGCAAGTCCGGAACGACCATTTCTTGGTTTAGGAGAGAATTGTACAGATTGATTTCTCGAATCACAAAGCACTCCCGTGCAGTGCATTTGTTTAGGGTTTAGATTCATTCCTCATCCACACACCCCAAATTACCAAATTCAGCAGGAATAGTTTTCACCCATAAACAAACAGAAATGCGAGTGAGACTGCAAAACCAAATGAACCACCCCCAATCCTGGATTTTTCAACAGATATACTTTTGAGCACATAATCTAGCAATTTTATGGGTGCAGCATGCACAAGGTCCAATTCAAAATGGACTTGTTCATTGACGAATGGAGAGACATGATTAAACTCCAACTTTGGATCCTCAAAGACATTATATTTAGCAGCAAAATAGTCCAAAAGGACTTGGGAGGAACATAGTTCCAATCCTAGGTTGGGAACTCTCAGAAAAGTTGGTTTTACAATATCTTCACAAGCAAAATCTAGGTTGGGTGCAAGATTAGTTTGTGACAGGGGAAGGGAGCTAGACACGTCTAAGTTATATTCATTTTTAAGCTCAAAAGTGTCACTATGCGGCCTAGTATTTTCCCAGTCCGAAACAAGTAAAGCAATATCATGCTCACAATCATTGAACAAATTAACAAGCCCCAATTCAGAATCATGACTATCCAAAGTACCCAAATCAGCATCAGAAGAAGCATCATATTGCGACCTAGGCAGGGAATTAGATACATTGCAGTTATTTTCATGCATAACATTATTAGTGTCGACAGAAAATTCATCCCCCCTAAGTCAAATACGAGTTGTGCATCATGCTCATTTTCACAGAACAATTGTTCAAGCCCCAATTCAGAAACAACATCACATGTATTTATGGATTGAATATTAGAAGAAGCATCATTCATAAAGGTCGCATCAGAGAATCCTAATGTCTTTGAACCCGAAGGTTCGATAACAAAAATTTAAGAATAAACATGCTCTTCTAACATATCATCATCATCATCATAATCATCATAACAAGAATTCAATGCCCTGTTCAAAATCATAGTGTCTCTAATCGACTCGATCACCTCTAGATTAAGTTCATATTCAATATCAGTTGCCTGAGTAGGACTAAACACATTATTTTCAAAACTTAATTCATTTTCAGTATCACTGAAACAGGGATTTTTCCATGCTGAATTGCAAGTCTGAGAGTAGGTATTTTGTGTTTCATAGAAATCATTAACTGGTCTCACTCTAGACTGCTTCGTGGCATGCAAATCAAGAAAGTTATCAATTATGTGACATGTGTTATCACAAGAGATACAAGCATGGAACTCAGTTTGGGCAGGTGACATAGGCGCAACAAAATTTTCGTTTGTACACCTCTCTAGAGCTTCAATTCTCCTAGTTATACATGCGATGCTTGTATCTGAGTAAAAATCAGATTCTATCTCATGAAGATGACCCATATCATGTGACATTGTCCTAGTTTCTCTAAAGGATTCCCATTGATGGGTTTTCTCTGCAACTTCAGCTAAAAATGACCTTGCATCGTCCACAGTTTTTATCAATGAACTCACCATTACACATAGACTCAACCATGGCTCGAGAATTAAAGTCTAGTCCTTCGTAAAGAATTGGTACCAGTCTCCATTTCTCAAAGCCATGGTGAGGGCATTCAATCAACAAATCATTAAACCGTTCAAAGTAATGAAAAAGAATCTCTCCATCTAACTGGACAAAACAACTGATATTTTGACGAATAACAATAGTCCTATGATGTGGAAAGAATTTTCTGAAAAAATGATTTGTGAGTTGTTCCCAAGTGGTAATTGATTGTGGTCTCAAACTGTAAAACCATGATTTAGCTTTTTCTTTTAAAGAAAATGTGAACAAATGTAGTCTTAGAGAGTCTTCGGACATATGTTCAGATTGCATAGTCCGACAAATTTCTTCAAACTCTCTTACATGATAATAAGGGTTTTCAGCATCAACCCCTCGAAATATCGGAAGCATTTATATCATGTTTGCATCCAATTCAAATGGACCATCATTCTGGTGTAAGATAATACATGAGGACCCATTTATTCTTATGGGATACATATACTCATGGAGAGTACGGGGTCTATTCACCAAATTAGCCATTATTTCAACCTGGACAGTTATATCAGCATCTAAAATGGAATTTTCACAAGGCAACTTGTCAATCCTAAACAGAGAATCTAATTTTTAACGATAAGATGTAATGACGCTCAACAACAAAAAGTAAGCTTCCCGAGTCAGAAACAAGCGACAAGACCATCAAAAGCATGCACAATTCAGAGAGGATATGCTTATTAGAATGAGATATCAAGTCACAGATGTGTACATACACCAATATTTGCAGGGAGTGGATGATGTAAAGCAAGGAAATAATTTCAGCAAGCAAATACCATAATCATCTATCACAAGAGCATTAGTCAGGACATTGTTTTGCAAGAATTTTACCGACGGTACAACACCGGGAGTCGACACATCAACTTGACTTGCTCCTTTCCTTTACTTCTTCCTCCCTGGCTCGCACAACATCCTCCTAAGCACCTGTAGACTCACAGAAACAAAATCAGCACTCAAAAATGTGCAACAAAAAACAAATGGGTAGGTATACTAGCCTATTACTACTGACAGAAACTGAACTAATATAACACAGTGCTACGACAACTTACATTTCAAAGCAACAAACAAAAAGTTAAGCTAGATATCCTATATTAAATTACACTAGTTAAAGCAACAAACAACTATAATTAACTTACACTAGTGTATATGAACTACAACCACTAGGAGAGGCCAATGATTATTATATAAGAACTATATAGTACCACTAATTACAGGACAAAAACGAATAAGAACAAAAATTTACCAAAACAGAAATGAAAGGCTAAAACTACTCAGTATCTACAAATTCAAATTACCGAGCTTATATGAAATGAAGACAAACAAGACGAAGGAAACTTAAACCAAAATACAAAAGCTACAGTACAAAAAAAAAAATCTACAGAACAAGGAAAATTTTTGAACTCAAATAAAAATGGAATATTACAGAAAGCTACAACTATCAGTAGGAGAAAAATTCAATGGAAAAATGAAATGCAAAAAACAATCCCAAACCTATAGAAATATATATACATATACCCACTACTCAAAGATATGAAACGACACTAAACGGTGCAAAGACGAACTAAACCAATATACACAAACTAAGAGCAAACAAATTCCTAAATGAAATGCAAAATCCAAAAGTTACAGTTAACAATCTACTTGCGACCTACAAATGCAAATGGTGGTTTAGTACAGAAAATGATAATGATATGAAAGAAACACAACAACACATAAACTAAGCTAAATAAACACAAACATGCGACTACCCTGAACTATGAACTACCACTAACGAGTACTAGAGATTAACTACAGGTAAAATTTAGTAGGAGGGACAAAAAAAAAATAAAACGACAAGATGCATATATCAAACCAAACACCAGTTATGTACATGAATATGAAAATGATATGGATGAACCAAAGCAAAAGCAGCCTAACTCAAATCACTAATGAAATACAGGGAGATCTAATTGTTTGACGATAATGTGATAATGCAATACAAATTCCTACAGGACTAAGACACAAAAACCAACCTTACCGTGCAACAAAAATTAAAGAAAAACACAGGTAAAGACTGAAATTCTATACCATCAATTTTTTTTTTTTAAAATAAAAGTAAAACAAAAATGCAGTGATTATATACAATCCTAACTACAGGTCAGTAAAGCAAAACCTATTAATCTATCTATACCGTTTGCCTCCCCGGCAGCGGCGCCAAAAACTTGGTAGGATTAGAAACCTACTATGAAATACTGCAAGCGCACGTTGTCTAGAACATAGATAACGGGAAATACGGGTCGATCCTACGGGGAGTTGGATTGGTGAATCTAAATTTCTAAGTTCTACTTCTACTAATTTAGAGACAAACGGTTTTGTCGATACGACGAGAAATTGATTATTATACTAAAAGAAGCAAGATTGAAAACAATACAATGATTAACTAGGGCCTTGAATCCACCACCTAGATGCATAGAAATTCTCTAGTGTGATACACTAATTCTCTTTTCAATCAAGGATCTATAGATATGCTAGCCTCAAGCTACCTTGAAGATGTGATATAATCACTAACACATATGATGACTTAATCTCATCAAAATATGTCAATTCCTAGAATTACCAATCTGTTTAAGGCATAGGTAATCAAAAATTGAACTAAATCAGTTTACATAGAGCTTGAATACATAACAAATGATTATTCTAACTACCATGGATGCTTCACATACAAGGTGAAAGTAATTTGCTAGTATTCAGAAATCAAGTCATGCTTTTCAATAAAATTCCATGGAGAAGAAGTGAAATCAAACAAGAGAAATTCTAATTAATAAAGGGGTTTCATCTCTGCCCTAGCAGAGATTTTTAAAACATAAGTAAAATTGAAATAAAACCTAAACCTAACAACAACAGATTGCACCGGCTAACCCGGGCTTTCCTTTGAAGCACAACAACCTCCATATTTATACAAGAATTTTCCCAATTGCAATCCCTATTTTCAGTGCAGTACAAGTAGAAAATTAGGGTTCGAATACACAACTCACCAACTCCAATAATAAATTCTGATTATCACTGTCCTTTCTACGGTATGCTTCCATCAATTGTTCACATACAAACAGATAATTTCAGACTTTCCTTCAGTTTTGTGTTGAAATTTAGCCACCCTAGATATTGGTAGCTTACTGTGAAGAAAGGAGTGGAAAGAGTGAATTGAGGGTAGTACGGTGATGACAGTTGATTGACATGAGGCAGATGATGGGTTTTAGTGTGTAGATGGGGCAAACAAGCATGGAGTTTGAAAAAGCGGGGGTCTAACAACACCACCCAATATTTCGCTTAGCAATCTGTACGGACAAACTCAAATATACTTTTAAGAGAATCAATCAAGACTCAATCAATTAAAAGTATATCAACGAGTTTGTATCTCTCTCTTGATTTGATTTACTCAAACAAGGACTGCGAGTTCTAATCAATTACAAGGTATAACTTGGATGGTACCAAAGACCAATGTCCAAGTATCAATCAATGACAATCAACAACTAAAGGTTGGATTATGCTAATTGATGATCTAACGCACAACCTGTATTATTTCAATTATAAAGATAAAACAATATAATGCGGAAATTGAAATAACACAGACACCGAAAATTTTGTTAACAAGGAAACCAAAAAATGCAGAAAAACCCCGGGACCTAGTCCAGATTGAATACACACTGTATTAAGCCGCTACAGACACTAGCCTACTCCAAGATAACTTCAGACTAGAATGTAGTTGAACCCCAATCAGTCTCCCACTGATCCAAGGTACAGTTGTACTCCCTACGCCTCTGATCCCAGCAGGATACTGTGCACTTGATTCCCTTAGCTGATCTCACCCACAACTAAGAGTTTCTACGACCCAAAATCGCAGGCTTTAACAATAAACAAATCTGTCTCACACAGACAAGTCTATCAAAGGATCAATCTATCTCCCACAGAAAAACCCTAAAAGTTTTTGTTCCGTCTTTTGATAATAACCAAGGTGAACAGGAACCAATTGATAATCCGGTCTTATATTCCCGAAGAACAACCTAGATTAATCAATCACCTCACAACAATCTTAATCGCATGGTAGCGAAACAAGATGTTGTGGAATCACAAACAATGAGACGAAGGTGTTTGTGATTACTTTTTATATCTTGCTTATCAGAGAACTCTCACGATCTCAAGCCAATCAATATGATTGTACTGTTACGATAGAAGATGCAAGATCAGATCACACAACTACGATAAAAGTAGTATCGGTCTGGCTTCACAATCCTAATGAAGTATTTAAGTCGTTAACCTAGTTTTAGAAGAAGAAAACCAAAGGTTAACGGAGAAACGACTCTAGCACGCAAACTAGTATCACACGTAAGGTGTGGGGATTAGTTTTGCACAGTTGCTAGATGTCCCCTTATATATTCTTTCAAATCAGTTTTTTGCCTTAGTTACAAAGCAATCAATATCCACTTTTAGATGAAAACCTGATTTAGATTCAAGCTAATATTTCTGAACCGTTAGATCGAAAACTTAGCTTGTCATACACAAATGACTGTACGCTTCTAGGTTTGTAAACCACACCCAAACGTGTACATTGTTGGTTCAACAATAGTTTACCAAAAAGGTTAACCATAAGAGCATTTCATACCAACCATGTTCTTCTTCACCATAACTAGTTCAAATGACTCAAATGAACTAGTGAAGAGAGTTGTTCAATTGCAAGGAAATCTTATGTAACTATACAAGACACAATTGAAGTATAAATGATTTGATTAACAAGAATCGGTTCATGAAATTTAATAGCCACGGTTTGCAAAAGCATTCCTTAGTCTTTTAAGATTAATATCAGAGATCATCTTTAGATATATATCCTTCCCAAGTTCGCAGACTAGGTTCGTGGACTTAAGATACCGGACAGAGTTTACAAACTCCAACAGAAATTCTCGGGTTTGAGAACTTCGCTGGTTCGCGGACTGGGTTCGCGCAAGTAGTTTGTCAATTCCAGCAAAAATTCTCGGGTTTGAGAACTTCGGCAGTTCGCGGACTGAGTTCGCAGACTTGGCACTTGCCACACTTCCGGTTCTCTTGATCAACAAAGTTCGAGAACTTCGGTTCAAGGAATACATTGGTTATGTAATCTAAAATCTCATTCCAATCATTGAAACATTCTTAGAGGACGTTATACAGTTGTTACACCATTTCTTGTCAAAGCAATTTCCAAAGTGATTAAAACATTCATGACTTTCTTCACTAGGTAAAGATAAACTTGGTCGAAGCGAAAAGCTTACCAACACATATTTCGAGATATAGATAGGCGAGGTATACTCGGCTCGAAATACCTAATGTGTATGATCTAGTCTATATATATATAGCATACGAATTTTGTATCAAAGAGTAGGAGATAGAATAAATAGACTTTTGAGTGACAGATAAGTTCAAGTCTCCACATACCTTTTTGTCGAGAAGTTCCACCAGTTCCTTGAGTAGTCCTTCTACTTGTATGATGAATCACCATGAAGTCCTTGAGATCAACTACACTTACTATCCTAGTCCGAGACTTAGCTATAAGAGACTAAAAATCAAGACTTATAGTTTTGATCACTAACATTGACAAACATGCTTGTGATAGCAACACATGCGAGTTCGACCGAGAAGTGCTCTAACAGGGTTCAAGAAACCATTGTCTGTTATGGAGGAAACAGTAGAGATAATGGGTTTTACAGAAAGAGTAGGAAATGGAAATTAGATGAAAGGGGAGATGGGTACGTGTGCATTTTACTGAATAAAATTGGATCTGTTTGGATGTGCACCACGAAAACCTGTGCTAGGAGTTCAAGAGGTTCTCTTTTGGTTTACTATTTTTGCTTCAGACGTGAGTAGCACTTGGGCTAACACTTCGGCCCATGTAAGTCCAACGATACTCATTCCCCGCACTTGAATTTCCTTCCACATTTTTACTTTTCGCAATAGCTCTGTCTTACCATGCTCTCTTTATTCTCCTACAAACGAAAAAACTATCAATATTTAACAAGATTATTGATGTCCCGAGACACAAAATGCACTATTTGGCTTAAAATGGGATATTAAAGATCTTAAGATGTGATAAATGATAACAAAATGATATAAGAATATGCATTACTAGGCACCGATCATCAACAATCCAATTTTATCACACGTGAGGATCTGGAACGACTTCTCAAAAATCGAGGCAGAGAAAACCCAACAGCCATGCATCAACATCAACCTCCTTATCCTCCTGATGTGAAAAGAGTTCCTCATCCGAGAGGATATTCTTCTCCTCAATTTCCCCTTTATGATGGTACTGGTAACGCTCGTGAACACATCTCTCGTTTTCTGAAATAAATAGGAGAGCATGAATACAATCATGTCCTTCGCCTGAAAGAGTTCTCAAAATCACTTACTGGGAGAGCATACACCTGGTACAAAAACATTGCACCAAACAACATAGCCAATTGGTATGAGATGGTTACTGTTAGAGCATTTCTCGGTCGAACTCGCATGCTTTGCTATCTCAAGCATGTTTGTCAATGTTAGTGATCAAAACTATAAGTTTTGATTTCTAGTCTACTATATCTAAGGTCTCGAACTAGGATAGAAAGTGTAGTTGAGCTCAAGAGCTTCATGGCAATCATCATACAAGATGAAGGACTACTCAAGGAAGCGGTGGATCTTCACCGACTAAAAGGTATGTGGAGACTTGAACTTATCTATCACACAAAAGTCTATTTATCTCCTATCTTGAGACAAAAGTCGTTTTTCTATATAGACTTAGATTATACACATTTGCTATTTCGAGCCGAGTTTAACTAGCCTATCTATTTCTCTAAATATGTGTTGGTAAGCTTTCTCTTTAGCCAAATTCATCTTTACCTAATGACGAATATCATGTTATGTTTCAGTCACTTTGAAAATTTCTCTGACGAAAAATGGTCTGTGAATAACGACTATATAACGTTCTCTAAGAATGTTTCAATGATTGAAATGAGAGTTTAGATTACATAACCATTGATAGGATATAAGCATTGTTGTGGAAACACATATATGTATAAGTCCTTATTCCTTGAACCAAAGTTTGCGAACTTTGTTGATCAAGAGAAACGGAATGCTGCGTGAGACAAGTCCGCGAACTGGCGGAAGTTCTCGACCCGAGAATTTCTGCTGGAGTTTGTGAACTCCTTCCGCGAACTTAAGTCCGCGAACCCAGTCCGTGAACTTGAGTAGGTTATATCTAAAATCGGTTGTTCTTGAACTCATGTTTATATAAACTAAGGAATGCTTTTGCAAACCGTGGCTATAAAGTTCATGAACCAATTCGAGTGAATCAAACCGTTTTTGCTTCGACTGTGTCTTGTGTAGTTACATAAGATCTAAGCAATTGAACAACTCTCTAACTAGTTCATTTGAGTCATTTTTATTAGTTATGGTGAAGAAGAATATGGTTGATATGAAAGTGATCATATGGCTAACCATTTGGTTAACTATTGTTGAACCAACAAATGTACAAGTTTGGGTACAGTTACACAAGCCTATAAATGTGCATTTCATTTCTGTGTAACAAGCTAGTTTTCGATCTAACGGTTGAAAGATATTAGCTTGAATCTAAATCAGGTTTTCATGTAACTTTGAATATTGAATGCTTTGTTACCAAGCTAACATTGATTGCAAAACCTGATTTGAAAGACTATATAAGGGAGAACTCTAGCAACTGTGGAATCTAATCCCCACACCTTCTGTGTGATGCTAGTTGTGCTAAGATAGAGTCGTTTCTCCTTTAACCTTTGGTTTCTTCTTCTAAACCAGGTTAACAACTTAAATACTTCATTGGGATTGTGAAGCCAGATTGATACTACTTTCTCGTAGTTGTGTGATCTGATCTTGCTGTTTCTATCGTACGAGTACAATTGTAATAATTGGCTTGAGATTGATATCTCCGATAGGCAAGATATAAAAGAAATCACAAACACTTCGTCTCATCGTTTGTGATTCCACAATATCTTTTTTCGCTGCGTCGATTAGGATTATTGTGAGGTGATTGATAATACTAGGCTGTTCTTCGGGAATATAAGTCTGGTTTATCAATTGGTTCCTGTTCACCTTGATTTATCAAAAGACAGAACAAAACTCGTAGGTATATTCGTGGGAGACGGATTTATCTATTACCGTTGACTTTTCTGTGTGATACAAATTTGTTTATTAAAGTCTTCGACTTTGGGTCGTAGCAACTCTTAGTTGTGGGTGAGATCAGCTAAGAGAATCAAGTACGTAGCATCCTGCTGGGATCAGAGACGTATAACTGTACCTTGGATTAGTGTGAGATTGATTGGGTTTCAACTACAGTCCAGACCGAAGTTAATTTGGAGTAGGCTAGTGTCTGTAGCGGCTTAATACAATGTGTGTTCAATTTGGACTAGGTCCCAGGATTTTTCTGCATTTGCGGTTTCCTCGTTCACAAAATTCGGGTGTCTGTGTTATTTCTTTTCCGCATTATATTTTGTTATATAATTGAAATATCACAGGTTGTGCGTTGTTTAATCAATTAGAATATCCGACCTTTTGGTTGTTGATTTAAATTGATTGACACCTGGATATTGGTCTTTGGTACCATCCAATTTATCTCTCTAGTATTTGATAAAGACTCGCAGATTTCTATTTGCTTGAGTATATATCAAATTGAGAGATTGAGATATAAACTCTTTGATATACTTTTTATCTAGATTGAGCCTGACTGTCTAATTGATTCTATATAAAGTATATTGGAGTTTGTCCATACATATTGCTAAGAGAAATATTGGGTATGGTTGTTATACCCTCACTTTTTCAATTGGTATCAGAGTAGGCAAACACGCTCAAGACCTCACAAGTATGTGTTTGTAGCAATCTGACTCTATGGACAGAGGTGCTATCTCAATTAACGTATCACCATTCTTCGATGGATCTAATTACTTATGGTGGAAAATTTTTATGCGAGCTTTTCTTCAAGCATGTGATTTTCAATCATGGGTATATGTTGTTAATGGATATAATGCTCCCGTCGTGGCAGTTGGATATGTAAACGTTCCCAAGCCTATTTGTGAATACACCCCTACCGAGATAAATGTTGCAAAGAAAAATTCTGACGGTTTGAATGCCATTATACATGCCATTACCCCAAATCTTCAGCACCATGTGTCAAATTGCACGAGGTCTAAAGATGCGTGGGATATCTTAGAAACCGTATTAGAAGGTAACTCCAGTGAAAAGGAAGCTAGGCTTCAAAATCTTAATTCCGATTGGGAAAACCTTCGTATGGCAGATGAAGAAACATTTGATGAGTTTAATCACAAAGTGTCTGAAATTGTTAATGCATCTTTTGCATTGGGTAACACTATTCCGGAAAAGGACATTATGATGAAAATTCTGAGATCGCTGCCATCTAGATACGACTCTATGAAGCATGCCATCGTTGAGGGAAATAATCTTGATAATCTCTCCAGAAATACGCTGGTTGGGAAGCTTAAGATCTTTGATCACGAACATTCATCCAAAACTAAGGATGTTGCGTTCAAAGCACATAAGGACACTAAATTACTTGATAAGAGTAAAAAAGTGTATATCTCTGAAGATGATCACTCTGAGACAGATTCATCATATGAAGATCTTGACAAGTCAGTCTCGATGATCACAAGACAGTTTAGGGATCTTCTGTTAAAGAGAAGTAAACGGTTCCCCAGAGATAAGTCTAAAGCATCAGTTAAACCTCATAATCATATTCCTCATAAAAACAGGGAAACAGATGAAACTGATGATGAGGATATGCCTCAGTGCTTTAAGTATAAGGGATTTGGTCATTTTGCAAACGAGTGCCCAAATCGTAGAAAATACACCGGGAACAAAGGTCTTGCTGCAACTCTTGATGAAATTTCTGACAACTATGATTCCAATGAAGACGAGAAATCAAGTGTTGCACTTTTTGGTAAAAATATTGATTTTGATAACTGTAGCAATACATATATCAATCTCAATATTCTTTCAGAAGAAAACCCAACTAATCTGGAAGAAAAAATTGACCCGTTTCTTGGAAACTCTGTTTGTAATGTTTCAGGTTCCACCATGTGTCTAGCCGCGTGCACATCTCAGTAGCCTGACTTTTATCCTAGTTTGACGTGCTCGTATTGTTCTCTAAAGGGTCATGAACTTTAAAGGTGTTACAAGTACAAACACCAATTGAGGCACGTCAACAAACTTCAACGAAGAGCAAATCAACTAGCAAATAAGCTTAAACTTGCTCAGAAGACCGCTTAGGTATGTAGGATCTTATCTTCATCTAAGAAGTTAGTTTCAAAGGATAAACCAAGACCATTAGAGAAGAGAGTATGGTCGAATCGTTTTGATAGATAGAGGTATGTGGATTCCTCTCAAGAGGAAAATGGTGGAAAAATTGTTGTTCACCGCATCACAACTTGATTGTGTTGTTTTGAAAATCTTGTCTCATGTGCCTGATCAAAAGAGACAATGATTTTGTACCGCTCAGGATTTAGGAAAAGTTTTCTTGCTTCTTTTCTTAGTTTTTGTTCTTCCCTGTCTATCAACAAAGGAGGGTTATTATCGACGATTGTACTCTTTATAGGGTTTTGAGTTGGACGTAAACGAACCTGTTTAAAGGTTTCGAAACCCTACATTCTTTTTCCTTCCTCAAAACCTCTTTTTTTTATCTCAAGACTACTTGTTGATTTCAATTTGTGACTTCCTCTCACAAACCCATTCGTATGAATAATCCAAGCATGATGTCTTCTGATGGAAAAGATGTTAATATGATTGTTAAGCCATCAATCATGAAGGAAAAAGAGAAATCTCCGTTACCTCCTACCTTGAAAAGAAAAAGAAGGAATATGAGGAAGCCAAGAGCCGTTCTTTCAAACTCTCAGAAGTTTTCTGGTGTTCTTGAAGAGTTGAAGAAGATGCGAAAGGAGATTCAACAAATAAAGGCTTTTGTGTATAAGACTCATGAGATTAAGAAGGCCTTGGTTCGACAACATCAGCCAAGAAGGTTTATTGATATAAACTCCTACCTTAATGAACATTATGTCCCAATGGCTGTTGACGACAAGGAGTTCGGGGACGATAAAGAATTCTTCAAAGGTCTTATTGCCTAGTAAATATTCTATTTTCTTGTTTTTGTTAGAAGAATAACTAGAGTTTGGAATAGCCATTATTGTGTTTACACATAGCTATGTCCAACGTTTTCATCTTCATGTTTTTAGATTTATTAGTTTAAATTCTAAACTTGTTTGGAAGATGATTTTTGCAGTATTAATCTTTATGGTTTTCTATATTGCAAATTTTTTATGGGATATGTGTGTTTATGTCCGTGAACTATGATTGTGCCATACCTTGTCAAAAGTAAAGTCTTTCGTATGTCGATATGCATGTATTGCTAAAATAATGAATAGACTTTTGACAAATACAAAAAGTTAAGCCTATTATGTCAATTATTGATGGAAGATAGGTTAAAATCTTTTTTTTTCAAGGACTAGGTCTACTGAATGTCGTTATGCGAATAGTGATGGAAAATAGAATGAATTCTTGTGAATTCCGCAGTATTGATCTTCCTTGATACATATTTTATGTATTACTGTGAGGCTCCGTAAAGTGTCTTATGTTGAGCATAGAACGACCAAGTTGATTATTTTTATAATTAGCTATGTTGTTGTTCCATGAGGTACTTTATGTCGAGCATATTCAACTAAATTAATCATCTTGTTTGGTTATTTAGTTGTTGCTCCGTAAGTTTTCTTATCTCAAGCATGACCAATTAAATTGATTACTTTTGTGATTTGTTTGGTTGTGTATTTCGATTATATTAATTATGGGTTCTCTTGTGATTAATCTAATTGTATGTTTTTAAGTCTCCATAAGTTCACTTACGTTGAACATTTGTCGATTAAATTAATCATGGGTTCTCTTGTGGTTAGTTTAATTGAATATTTTTGGATTCAAATTCATACTTGTATGTGATTTGTTATGTCCAAATAAATCCTTCTTTTCTTTCGAAATTAAGGTCGCTCTTGTTGTTCTTTCGGGAATGACATTTTATGGGGGAGAGTTCTTAATTGAACTTGTGCTTAATTGCCAAATCTTTGTGGGGAGTGCATCTATGGAATATTATAAGGGTTATCTTGTATCTTTACAAACTCCTTGATGAATGCATTTAGCTTTGGCTTTATGATTGCATCTAAATAAGATGATATATTTTTGCTTTCTTTTGGTCGAGAAATGTCTCTTTCGGAAATTTCATTAGGATCCCATTCTTGTATCTTTGCCAATTTTATTGACAAAAAGGGGGAGAATTATTATGTAGTTCACACTACAAATACATATGGTTTTCAGATCATTATGTAAGGGGGAGTGGTTTCCATGTGAGATGGAGTATTGACTAAGAGGGAGTGATACATATCACCATAATATTGTTGTTGAAGTTGTAATACAATTGAACTTTGACGCTGTATAATGATACTATGACACTGTATAACAATGATTGAGAACTCTTGTTTTCTCGTTGTTATAGCTATGGATTTTCAACAACGATGATGCTGAACTTACAACCTTTGGGATCATTGGAGTACTTGGAAGTGACGAAGATTTCAAGTAATGTTGAAGATTAGGCGTATGGAATATGAGATACAAAATTTAATTAATTTATTTTTTGTATTCCATATGTATTGATAGTTTTGTCACTAAATTGACAAGGGGGAGATTGTTAGAGCATTGCTCGGTCGAACTCGCATGCGTTGCTATCTCAAGCATGTTTGTCAATGTTATTGATCAAAACTATAAGTCTTGATTTCTAGTCTACTATAGCTAAGGTCTCGGACTAGGATAAAAAGTATAGTTGAGCTCAAGAACTCCATGGCAATCATCATACAAGACGAAGGACTACTCAAGGAACCGGTGGATCTTCTGTTATAGCACTGCTCGGTCAAACTCGCATGCGTTGCTATCTCAAGCATGTTTGTCAATGTTAGTGATCAAAACTATAAGTCTTTATTTCTAGTCTCTTATAACTAAGTCTCGGACTAGGATAGTAAGTGTAATTAAGCTCAAGGACTTCATGGAGATTCATCATACAAGAAGAAGATCTACTCAAGGAACCGGTGGAACTTCTCGACAAAAAGGTATGTGGAGACTTGAACTTATCTGTCACTCAAAAGTCTATCTATTCTATCTCCTACTCTTTGAGACAAAAGTCGTATGTTATATATATAGACTAGATCATACACATTTGGTATTTCGATCCGAGTATACCTCTCCTATCTATATCTCGAAATATATGTTGGTAAGATTTTCGCTTCGACCAAGTTTATCTTTACCTAGTGAAGAAAGTCATGAATGTTTCAATCACTTTGAAAATTGCTTTGACGAGAAATAGTGTAACAACTACATAACGTCCTCTAAGAATGTTTCAATGATTGGAATGAGAGTTTAGATTACATAACCAATGGATTCCTTGAATCGAAGTTTTCGAAATTCGTTGATCAAGAGAACCGGAAGTATGGCAAGTGCCAAGTCCGTGAACTCAGTCCGCGGACTGCCGAAGTTCTAAAACCCGAGAATTTCTGCTGGAGTTGACAAACTACTTGCGTGAGCCAAGTCCACGAGCCCAGTCCGCGAACCGGCGTAGTTCTGGAACCCGAGAAATTCTGTTGGAGTTTGTAACCTCTATCTGGTGTCTTAAGTCCGCGAACCTAGTCTGCGAACTTGAGAAGGTTATATATCTAAAGATGATTTCTGAACTTAATATTAAAAGACTAAGGAATGCATTTGCGAACCGTGGCTATTAAATTTCATGAACCGATTCGAGTGAATCAAATCATCTTTGCTTCAGTTGTGTCTTGTGTAGTTACATAAGATTTCCTTGCAATTGAACAACTCTCTTAATTAGTTCATTTGAATCAATTGAACCAGTTATGGTAAAGAAGAACATGGTTGGTATGAAACCTCATATGGTTAACCTCTTTGGGTAGACTATTGTTGAACCAACAATGTACACGTTTGGGTGCGGTTAACAAACCTAGAAGCGTACAGTCATTTGTGTATGACAAGCTAAGTTTTCGATCTAACGGTTGAGAAATATTATCTTGAATCTAAATCAGGTTTTCATCTAACGGTGAATATTGATTGCTTTTTAACTAAGGCAAAACCCTGATTTGAAAGGCTATATAAAGGAGACATCTAGTATTGTGCAAAACTAATCCCCACACCTTCGTGTGATACTAGTTTGCGTGCTAGAGTCGTTTCTCCTTTAACCTTTGGTTTTCTTCTTCTAAAACAAGGTTAACAACTTAAAGACTTCATTGGGATTGTGAAGCCAGACCGATACTACTTTTATCGTAGTTGTGTGATTTGATCTAGCATCTTCTATCGTAACAGTACAATCATATTGATTGTCTTGAGATCATGAGAGTTCTCCGATAGGCAAGATATAAAAAGTAATCAAAAAACCTTCGTCTTATCGTTTGTGATTCCACGACATCTTGTTTCGCTACCATACGATTAAGATTGTTGTGAGGTGATTGATTAATCTAGGCCGTTCTTCGGGAATATAAGACCGGATTATCAATTGTTTCCTGTTCACCTTGATTATTATCAAAATACGGAACACAAACTTTTAGGGTTTTTCTGTGGGAGACAGATTGATCCTTTGATAGACTTGTCTGTGTGAGACAGATTTGTTTATTGTTAAAGCCTGCGATTTTGGGTCGTAGCAACTCTTAGTTGTGGGTGAGATCAGCTAAGGGAATCATTGCGCAGTATTCTGCTGGGATCAGAGGCGTAGGGAGTACAACTGTACCTTGTATCGGTGGGAGACTGATTGGGGTTCAACTATAGTCCAGTCCGAAGTTAGCTTGGAGTAGGCTAGTGTATGTAGCGGCTTAATACAATCTGTATTCAATCTGGACTAGGTCCGGGGTTTCTCTGCATTTGTGGTTTCCTTGTTAACAAAATTCTGGTGTCTGTGTTATTTCTATTTCTGCATTATATTTGTTTATATAATTGAAATAATACAGGTTCTGCGTTTGAATCAATCAATTGGAAATCCGACCTTTGGTTGTTGATTGATATTGATTGATCCTTGGACATTAGTCTTTGGTACCATCCAAGTTATTCCTTGTGTTTGATTATAGACTCGCTGATTTCTATTAGCTTGAGTGAATCAAAACAAGAGAGAGATATTAACTCCTTGAGATACTTTTACATAGATTGAGTCTGACTGTCTAGTTGATTCTCTAGAAAGTGTTTCGGAGTTAGTACATACAGATTACTAAGCGAAATATTGGGTGGTGTTGTTAGACCCCCACTTTTTAAATTGGTATCAGAGTGGGAAAAAACATTTAAGACCTCAAAAGTCTGTGTTTTTGGCGATCTGAGGATGGACAGTTTTATCTCTAATAACGCAACATCAGTTCAGAATTATTCTGATGGGTTTCAAAGTCCTGAAAACTCTAAGAAATTCTCTGTCTCCTGTCCTTTGCTTGAATCTGCATTTGATTGGGAAAAATCTCTTGATGAACAATTGGATGATCTTTCAGATGATAGTGATTCAGAAGAAGGGCAAAGTGTTGATGATGAAGTTGCTCAATATATCAAGTTGTTTGATCAAGCTTTGAAAGAGAAGAAGTCAACATCTTTCTTGAGAAAATACATGGCTCCTCTTTGTCAAGAAAACAGAAAGTTGAGAAAACTCTTTAAAGGATATGATGGTGGGTATAGACTCCTAAAATCTATCGTTAAAGATCGTGATGAAGATTTACGCACAAAAAGGTCTGAATGTGATAATCTTCTCCGAAATATCGGTTTGTTGAAAGAAAAACTTGTAGATGCTGATGCAAGATATGACTCTTAATAAAAATGTTTTAATGACAAAGAACTCAGTCTCCTTACCAAAGAAAAATCCTTAGAAACTGGTCTTGCTGCTGCTCTTGATAATGTAAAATCACTGGAAGAGAATCTGAGAAGGTTCAATTCGAGCTCTACAAAATTGTCTTCTATGATTGGAGCATGTAAAGAACATCGTGATACACATGGTCTAGGCTATAAAGGAATAGACGCTCCAAGGACTAGTAAGATTAATTTTGTTAAAGCTAGCGAAAATTCCTCATGTGAAAAACCGCTCTCAACATGAAATAGATCTAAAGGCAAAAATTGTTCTCCCTCTAAATCGACTCGCATAAAGACAGGAAAACCCTTGAACTGCTATTACTGCGGAAACAAAGGAAATCCTGAGCAGAAATGTCGTTTCCGGATTAGGAATGAAAAACTTCACAACATTCTTACATGAGTGTCTAAGGAAGTTATTAAACATGTCCCTCATTTTGTTGGGCCAAATAACAGGCTCTATAATCAAACATGACACCGTAGTAAGTTTCTTCTTTATTGTGTTGCTAGATCAAAAAAGGCGAACAAAGGTAGGAGGAAGAACAACAACAGAGCTACTGATTTCCTAAATAACTCTGAAAAGAGAAAAAGACATAGGAAAAGAAAGGTAAATTCCTTGTCTCTCCCTGAAGAAGAATGTGGTTCCACGACTCTTGATCCAGACTTCATGCATATTAATAATCGAGTCACAGAACTTAATATCAACATAAATAAACTCAAACGGGGAATCAAAAAGACTTGGATAGCAATTGGCTCAGGTATTTTGAATTCCTCTCTTGTTAAACCTTCTTCAACTATGATGAGTGGTTCTTCTCTAAATCCCCTTAAAGGAGAGAAAAATGAAGTCAATAATGATGGGCCAAATGCTCATCTTAATGCACTATGAGCATCCATCTTTTAAACAAGAAGGATGTTCTTTGGTCTCAAGTTGCTTATCTCGAGAATGTTGGCAGGAGTGCTTTGAGGTTGTTTTTTTTTAAGAGTTATTTTTTTTCTTCTTCTCTCCGTTCATCCCTCTCACTGACGACTGACCGCTTGTACACGTACAGGATCCACACGAACCCTATGGTTCCTAGGGTTTCTGAATACTTTATAAATATTGTGATTCATAAGGTTAAAAGATTCAGTTGAATTCTTTTTGTACACAATGGATGAAAGCAACAAGGTTGTTGAAGTCAAGCAGGACAAGACCAGTGAATTGATTGACGTCTCCATAACATGCTTTCATGCTGTTGATCATGAAAACAAACTACCAGTTCAATTGTCTTCACAACTGGTAGGAAATCTTCTTCATGATTTTGAAGTTGTTCGTGAGCATCTCGGGATTTCAACAAGGAATCTTGGTTTTCTGAAAAACGAACTAAAGAAGGCAACTGATGAACTCGTCCATGTTTAACCTATCGTTGCTGACAGGGTTTAAGGTGTTTTAAATCAAGTTTCCAGTGTTACTATTGTTTCCTAGTATGTCTTCTTTTTGGCTTAGTTGGAAGAATAACTAGTGCTTTGAATAACGATGATTGTGACTACACATAGCTATTATTTTCATCTTCTTGTTTTTAGGTTTTTTGGTTTAAAATTCTAAAACTATTTGGAGGATGATGTTTTGCAATATTTTTGACTTTGCTATATTGCAACTTGTTATGGGATATTTGTGTTTACATCCGTGAACTTTGTTGTCCCATATTTTTATCAAAAATAAAGTCGTTCACAATCGATATTCATGTATTGGTTTAAGAATGAATAAACTTTTGACATATACAAAAGTTAATCCTATATTGTCAAACCTTGACGGAAGATAGGTCAAAATCTTTTGTATCCAAGGATTATTGCTATTGTATATGCGTGTGCAAAAGAATGAATCCTTGTGTATTCCACGGTATAGATCTTCATTGATCCATCTTTTTGTATTACCGTAAGGCTCCGTGATGTGTCTTATGTTGAGAACGATACAACTAAGTTGATTATTTTTGATTATCTTGGTTGGTTGTTCCGTGAGGTACGTTATGTTGAGCATTTAGAACTAAATTAATCATCTCCTTGGTTATTTAGCTATTACTCCACAAGTTCTCTTGTGTTGAGTACATGAACGATTAAGCCAATCACTCTCTTGTATGATTAACTTAGTCGTTGCTCTGTAAGTTTACTTATGTTGAGCACAATGAATTAAATTGATCACTTTTGTGGTTAATTTGATTATGTATTCCGATTAGATTATTCATGGGTTTACTTATGAATAATTTGATTGAGTGTTGGATATAAAAATCATTCTCATGGTTTTGGTGTCCAATAAAATCCTTCGTTTCTCTTGAAATTAAGGTTGCTCGTTGTTGTTCCCTTGGGAATGACATCAAATGGGGGAGAGTTCTTTTGAACTTGTGCTTAATGGTCATATTTTGAGGGGTGTGCGGCTGTGGAATTTTAGAGGGGTTATCTTGTATCTTTAAACTCCTTGATGAATGCTGTTAGCTTCGGCTATATGATTGCATCTAAATAAGATGATGTGTGTTTCTTTCTCTCAGTCATAAAATGTCTCTTACGGAAATTTCATTATGATCCCGTTCTTGTACCTTTGTCAATTTTATTGACAAAAAGGGGGAGAATTAATATGTAGTTCACACTACAATACATATTGTTTTCGGATCATTGTGTAAGGGGGAGTGGTTTTCATGTGAGATGGAGTATTGACTAAGGTGGAATGATACATATCACCATAGTATTATTGTTGAAGTTGTGATACAATTGGACTTTGACACTGTATAATAATATTATGACACTGTATAAGAATGATCGAGACCGATGCTTTCTCATTGTTATAGCTACGGATCTTCAACAACGGTGATGCTAAACTTACAACCTTTGGGATCATTGGAGTACTTGGAAGTGACGAAGATTTCGAGGAATGTTGAAGATTAGACATGTGGAATAGGAGCTACTAAAGTTTCATTATTTTTTTTTTGTATTCCATATGTATTGATAGTTTTGTCACTAAAATTGACAAAGGGGGAGATTGTTAGAGCACTGCTCGGTCGAACTCGCATGCGTTGCTATCTCAAGCATGTTTGTCAATGTTAGCGATCAAATCTATAAGTCTTGATTTCTAGTCTCTTATAGCTAAGTCTCGGAACATGATAGTAAGTGTAGTTGAGCTCAAGGACTTCACGGCGATTCATCATACAAGTAGAAGATCTACTCAAGGAACCGGTGGAACTTCTCGACAAAAAGGTATGTGGATACTTGAACTTATCTGTCACTCAAAAATCTATCTATTCTATCTCCTACTCTTTGAGATAAAAGTCGTATGCTATATATATAGACTAGATCATACACATTTGGTATTTCGAGCCGAGTATACCTCACCTATCTATATCTCGAAATATGTATTGGTAAGATTTTCGCTTCGACCAAGTTTATCTTTACCTAGTGACGAAAGTCATGAATGTTTCAATCACTTTGAAAATTGCTTTGACGAGAAATAGTGTAACAACTATATAACGTCCTCTAAGAATGTTTCAATGATTGGAATGAGAGTTTAGATTACATAACCAATGGATTCCTTGAACCGAAGTTTTTGAACTTTGTTGATCAAGATAACCTGAAGTATGGCAAGTGCCAAGTCCGCGAACTCAGTCCGCGAACTGCCGAAGTTCTCAAACCCGAGAATTTCTGCTGGAGTTGACAAACTACTTACGTGAGCCAAGTCCGCGAACCGGCGTAGTTCTCGAACCCGAGAATTTCTGTTGGAGTTTGTAAACTCTATCCGGTGTCTTAAGTCCGCGAACCTAGTCTGCGAACTTGAGAAGGTTATATATCTAAAGATGATTTCTGAACTTAATCTTAAAAGACTAAGGAATGCATTTGCAAACTGTGGCTATTAAAGTTCATGAACCCATTCGAGTGAATCAAATCATATTTGCTTCAATTGTATCTTGTGTAGTTACATAAGATTTCCTTGCAATTGAACAACTCTCTTAACTAGTTCATTTGAGTCAATTGAACTAGTTATGGTAAAGAAGAACATGGTTGGTATGAAACGCTCATATGGTTAACCTCTTTGGGTAGACTATTGTTGAACCAACAATGTACACGTTTGGGTGCGGCTAACAAACCTAGAAGCGTGCATTCATTTGTGTATGACAAGCTAAGTTTTCGATCTAACGGTTGAGAAATATTAGCTTGAATCTAAATCAGGTTTTCATCTAACGGTGGATATTGATTGCTTTGTAACTAAGGCAAAACCCTGATTTGAAAGGCTATATAAAGGAGACATCTAGTATTGTGCAAAACTAATCCCCACACCTTACGTGTGATACTAGTTTGCGTGCTAGAGTCGTTTCTCCTTTAACCTTTGGTTTTCTTCTTCTAAAATTAGGTTAACGAGACCGATACTACTTTTATCGTAGTTGTGTGATCTGATCTTGCATCTTTTATTGTAACAGTACAATCATATTGATTGGCTTGAAATCGTGAGAGTTCTCTGATAGAAAAGATATAAAAAGTAATCACAAACACCTTCGATTAAGATTGTTGTGAGGTGATTGATTAATCTAGGCTGTTCTTCAGGAATATAAGACCGGATTATCAATTGGTTCCTGTTCACCTTGATTATTATCAAAAGACGGAACAAAAACTTTTAGAGTTTTTCTGTGGGAGGCAGATTGATCCTTTGATAGACTTGTCTGTGTGAGACAGATTTGTTTATTATTAAAGCCTGTGATTTGGGTCGTAACAACTCTTAGTTGTGGGTGAGATCAGCAAGGGAATCAAGTGCACAGTATCCTGCTGGGATCAGAGGCGTAGGAAGTACAACTGTACCTTGGATCAATGGGAGACTGATTGGGGTTCAACTATAGTCCAGTCCGAAGTTATTTTTGAGTAGGATAGTATCTGTAGTGGCTTAATACAGTGTGTATTCAATCTGGACTAGGTCCCGGGGTTTTTCTGCATTTGCGGTTTCCTCGTTAACAAAATTCTGGTGTCTGTGTTATTTCTATTTCCGCATTATATTTGTTTATATAATTAAAATAATACAGGTTGTGCGTTTGAATCAATCAATTGGAAATCCGACCTTTGGTTGTTGATTGATATTGATTGATCCTTGGACATTGGTCTTTGGTACCGTCCAAGTTATTCCTTGTGTTTGATTATAGACTCGTTGATTTCTATTATCTTGAGTGAATCAAAACAAGAGAGAGATATTAACTCCTTGAGATACTTTTACCTAGATTGAGTCTGACTGTCTAGTTGATTCTATAGAAAGTGTTTCGGACTTAGTCCATACAGATTGCTAAGCGAAATATTGGGTGGTGTTGTTAGACCCCCGCTTTTTCATCTTCATCGACTAAAAGGTATTTGGAGACTTGAACTTATCTATCACTCAAAAGTCTATTTATCTCCTATCTTGAGACAAAAGTCGTTTTGCTATATAGACTTTGATTATACACATTTGCTATTTCGAGCCGAGTTTAACTCTCCTATCTATTTCTCGATATATGTGTTGGTAAGCTTTCTCTTAAACCAAATTCATCTTTACCTAATGACGAATATCATGTTATGTTTCAATCACTTTGAAAATTTCTCTGACGAAAAATGGTCTGTGAATAACGACTATATAACGTTCTCTGAGAATGTTTCAATGATTGAAATGAGAGTTTAGATTACATAACCATTGATAGGATATAAGCATTGTTGTGGAAACACATACATGTATAAGTCCTTATTCCTTGAACCAAAGTTTGCGAACTTTGTTGATCAAGAGAAACGAAATGTGGCGTGATCCAAGTCCGCGAAATCAGTCCGCAAACTGGCGGAAGTTCTCAACCCGAGAATTTCTTCTGGAGTTTGTGAACTCCTTCCGTGAGCTTAAGTCCGCGAACCCAGTCTGCTAATTTGAGTAGGTTATATCAAAAATCGGTTGTTCTTGAACTCATGTTTATATAAACTAAGGAATGCTTTCACAAACCGTGGCTATAAAGTTCATGAACCTATTCTAGTGAATCAAACCGTTTTTGCTTCGATTGTGTCTTGTGTAGTTACATAAGATCTAAGCAATTGAACAACTCTCTAACTAGTTCATTTGAGTCATTTGAACTAGTTATCGTGAAGAAGAATATGGTTGATATGATCATATGGCTAACCATTTGGTTAACTATTGTTGAACCAACAAATGTACAAGTTTGGGTATGGTTACACGAGCCTAGAAAAGTGCATTTCATTTGTGTGTAACAAGCTAGTTTTCGATCTAACGGTTTAAAGATATTAGCTTGAATCTAAATCAGGTTTTCATCTAACGGTGAATATTGAATGCTTTGTTACCAAGCTAACATTGATTGCAAACCCTAATTTGAAAGACTATATAAGGGAGAACTCTAGCAACTGGGAAACCTAATCCCCACACCTTCTGTGTGATTCTAGTTGTGCTAAGCTAGAGTCGATTCTCCTTTAACCTTTGGTTTCTTCTTCTAAACCAGGTTAACGACTTAAAAACTTCATTGGGATTGTGAAGCCAGACCGATACTACTTTCTCGTAGTTGTGTGATCTGATCTTGTTGTTTCTATCGTACGAGTACAATTGTAATAATTGTCTTGAGATTGATATCTCCGATAGGCAAGATATAAAAGAAATCACAAACACTTTGTCTCATCGTTTGTGATTCCACAATATCTCTTTTAGCTGCGTCGATTAGGATTATTGTGAGGTTATTGATAATACTAGGCTGTTCTTCGGGAATATAAGTCCGGTTTATCAATTGGTTCCTGTTCACCTTGATTTATCAAAAGACGGAACAAAACTCGTAGGTATATTCGTGGGAGACGGATTTATCTAATACCGTAGACTTTTTTTGTGATACAGATTTGTTTATTAAATGCTTCGACTTTGGGTCGTAGCAACTCTTAGTTGTGGGTGAGATCATCTAAGGGAATCAAGTACGTAGCATCATGTTGGTATCAGAGACGTAGGAGCATAACTATACCTTGGATCAGTGTGAGATTGATTAGGGTTCAACTACAGTCCAGACCGAAGTTAATTTTGAGTAGGCTAGTGTCTGTAGCGGCTTAATACAATGTGTGTTCGATCTGTACTAGGTCCCGGGGTTTTTCTGCATTTGCGGTTTTCTCGTTAACAAAATTCTGGTGTCTGTGTTATTTCTTTTCCGCATTATATTTTGTTATATAATTGAAATATCACAGGTTGTGCGTTGTTCAATCAATTAGAACATCCGACCTTTTGGTTGTTGATTTAAATTGATTGACACTTGGATATTGGTCTTTGGTACCATCCAAGTTATCTCTCTAGTATTTGATAAAGACTCACAGATTTCTATTTGCTTGAGTATATATCAAATTGAGAGATTGAGATATAAACTCTTTGATATAATTTTTATCTAAATTGAGTCTGACTGTCTAGTTGATTCTCTAGAAAGTATATTGGAGTTTATCCATACAGTTTGATGAGTGCCAAATATTGTATATATTTATCCCTTTTTGTTGGCATTTAACTCATCTTTTGTGCATTAATTCTACATTTTATCCCATATTCTGTATTTTCATTGTTTTCAAGAATAAATATTTTTCTTACTTAATTTTGCATTTTTAGGTAATAAATAAAGTTTGGATGAATTGCGGAGCGGAATAGAGCAGAAAAGTAGTGAAAAGAAGGGAAGAATTACGCAAGGAAGCCGCGAAGAATGTCGTGCACAAGACCAAAAGGCTAGAAGTGGGCTTGAAGAGGAAGAATTGTTCTTAAAGAAGATATGGGCTTGGCATACCCAAGGCCCAAAACCCTTACCCAAACCCATTTTCTATATCCAAGCCCGTCTCGGATTTCAGCCGTCAGATCGAAGCATTTCAGCATCCTACGGTCGCTCCATCATCGCACATCAAACTCCGAAGCCCCCGCTTTACATCACAACGCCCATCTCCATCTTGGGTCGTCCGTTTTGCTACATCCCTTCATCCGACGGTCGCTACACGCTTACCTCCGTATCGCCGTTGGATCCACCTACCATCTTCCCATCCATCGCTCCTTGTCGCAGATCATCAAACCTCGCTGAACCCGCCTAACACCCAAGTATCGAACACCCTATACCCAGCCAAACGCACCTTTCTTCTTTCTTCTCCATCTCTTCTTCCTTCAGAACCCGTACCACCACCATGTCCGTCTCCATCACCACCATCTTCTCCCCAAATCACTCCACCATCTACGCCACCAAACCAACCCTAAACCTAAGCCCATCATCACCATCACGTGCTATCTCTTTATCAACCACTAATTTCTCCAATTTCTCATCTCTCTTCTC